>NC_143038.1:46450625-46625000 GCF_057628025.1 Oncorhynchus mykiss
CACACACAGGGCACACTTACACACACACACACACAGGGCACACATACACACACACACACAGGGCACACATACACACACACACACAGGGCACACATACACACACACACACACACAGGGCACACATACACACACACACTTATGAATTGCAATAGTTGTCATTTGAAATAAGTACATGCCTAAATTAGGCAGATTTATTCAGTCAGAGCCGAGTATGTTCTCTCGTTATCTCTCTTCCAGTCCCAAATGATAATTACAGCGCCATCAGAAGTTAATTCTTAATAGACACAATAACTACCAGGGCACAATGTGTTCCTGTCATATAACCTCACAGGCCTGACACTCATTCACATAATGATCTATTACTTCTTCCTCAGAAGGTGAGCATCACACAGAGAGAGAGAGGCATAGAGGAGGTAAGGGAGAACACTTTGTTCACTTCAGCCTTCATCTGGCTTTAATGATAGATGCTCTGCACCTCAGTGGCCAGGTTTAAACGCTGCCTCAGAGTTTGCTGGGAACTTTGACAAGTGCACTCTGTGTGTGTAGGGAAGAATGTGTGTGTTAGAGCTAGAGTTTGGGGAAACTGTCAGGGATTTCGAAATGTATAAGTGAGAAGTCTTTCAAAAAATATAATTCTGCACTGTCTGCAGACAGTGTGCGTGTTACAGAGAGTGTGTGTATGTAAATATGGTATGTCATTGAATGTTCGTTTGAGTGCTCACTGTAAAAACATGTTTGTTGTTTCAACATATTATTTCCAGTCATAAAGTTGCATGGGCTTTTTCAAGCTATCCAACTTACACCACATTTACTTTGACTAATACAAGATGGGTAAGGCAACTGCACCATTTGTCAGCATAACCTACTGCTTATAGTTGAATCAGTTTAAGTTTAAGCAGAGATAGCTAGCTTCCCTATTTTCAATGAAGCTAACTGTCCAGTTAAGTAGACTATATATTGACTAAACAACCCTAACCATGATATAATAGAGCTTTCAGTAGCGAACATCATGCTCCCATCTGTCTCTTGCTCATGCAATTATTTTAGTTTTAATAATTGTCTTTTTCATTTCACTGAAACGTTTTACTTGTTACATTATACACGTGGTTGTTTATCTACCTTTGTTGAAGGCACGGACGTAGGTCAAATCAAATCAAATCAAAGTTGATTTGTCACGTGCACTGAATACAACAGTGAAATGCTTACTTACAGGCTCTAACCAATATTGCCTAAAAGGTATTAGGTGAACAGTAGGTAAGTAAAGAAATAAAACAACAGTAAAAAGACAGGCTATATACACTAGTGAGGCTATAAAAGTAGCGAGGCTACATACAGACACTGGTTAGTCAGGCTGATTGAGGTTGTATGTACATGTAGATATGATTAAAGTGACTATCCATATATGATGAACAGAGAGTAGCAGTAGCATAAAAGAGGGGTTGGCAGGTGGGGGGTGGAGGGACACAATGCAGATAGCCCGGTTAGCCAATGTGCGGGAGAGCTGGTTGGTCGGCCCAATTAAGGTAGTATGTACATGAATGTATAGTTTAAGTGACTATGCACATATGATAAACAGAGAGTAGCAGCAGCATAAAAAGAGGGGTTGGGAGGGGCACACAATGCAAATAGTCCTGGTAGCCATTTGATTACATGTTCAGGAGTCTTATGGCTTGGGGGAAAAAAACTGTCGAGAAGCCTTTTTGTCCGAGACTTGGTACTCCGGTACCGCTTGCCATGAGGTAGTAGAGAGAACAGTCTATGACTGGGGTGGCTGGTGTCTTTGACAATTTTTAATGCATTCCTCTGACACTGCCTTAGCCCCAGTGATGTACTGGGCCGTACGCACTACCCTCTGTAGTGCCTTGCTGTCAGAGGCCAAGCAATTGCCGTACCAGGCAGTGATGCAACCATGCTCTCGATGTTGCAGCTGTAGAACCTATTGAGGACCTCCTCCCTATAGGCTGTCTCGTCGTTGTCGGTGATCAGGCCTACCACTGTTGTCTCGTCTGCAAACTTAATGATGGTGTTGGACTCATGCCCGGCCATGCAGTCGTGGGTGAACAGGGAGTACAGGACGGGACTGAGCACGCACCCCTGGTGGGCTCCAGCATTGAGGATCAGCGTGGCAGATGTGTTGCTACCTACCCTCATCACCTGGGGGCGCCCCGTCAGGAAGTCCACGATCAAGTTGCAGAGGTAGGTGTTTGTCCCAGGATCCTTAGCTAAGTGATGAGCTTTGAGGGTACTATGATGTTGAACGCTGAGCTGTAGTCAATGAATAGCATTCTCACATAAGTGTTCCTTTTGTCCAGGTGGGAAAGGGCAGTGTGGAGTGCAATAGAGATTGCATCATCTGTGGATCTGTTTGGGCGGTATGCAAATTGGAGTGGGTCTAGGGTTTCTGGGATGATGGTGTTTATGTGAACCATTACCAGCCTTTCAAAGCACTTCATGGCTACAGACGTGAGTGTCTGCTACGGGTCTGAAATCATTTAGGCAGGTTGCCTTTGTGTTCTTAGGCACAGGGACTATGGTGGTCTGCTTGAAACATGTTGGTATTACGGACTTAATCGGGGACATGTTGAAAATGTCAGTGAAGACACCTGCCAGTTGGTCTTTACATGCCCAGAGCACATGTCCTGGTAATCCGTCACTCTGGATTAAAGAGTCTGCTAAATGACTAAAATGTAAATGTAAAAAATGTACGGTTGGAAAGAATGCTGGGTATATTTCTAATGAGCGCTGCCCCCCCAAAAAAACATTTTTTTTATTCAGCACAACTGTTATGTTGCTTCAGTAGATTTCACTTCATGGTTGTGAATTTCTAAGTTGAGTAAACACGTAGTCTTTAGCTGATTCATTTTGATTTCCTAGGTTAAGACAATTTGAGTGAGTTGACTAATTTAGTTGACTAAGATATATAAAAGTAATTTTGAATGATTCTCAATATATATTTTTTCACAGTACTTGTGCGTGTGACTGTGTGTGTGTGTCCAGTGATGGTGGCAGCCATTATGTCTCCAGTGGTGAACACAACTATGCTCTGCCCCATCAGACTCCTCTGTAGTTATTTACAAGACACTGTTTAACCTTGTTTTACACATGTGATGTCAGAATACACTTACTAGCTAGGTTTCAGTCTAATTGGTGAAAGATTTTCATGGGAAGATTCTAAAATCTGCATAAAAACAATATGCACATTTTCCCACCAGAGATATGTATCCATCAAATTGACTTGTTGCTGATAAATTCCCATGTACTGCATAAAAAAATACTACTTAAACGGGTTTCCATCGCATTCTCATCTCTACTGATGGTTTTGTCCCCATATAGCGAATGTGCACACTTTGGTATTGGCACGTGCGCTCTAGCCAACAGCTCACAGATACAGTGCAAGTATAGCCTACATGAGATTTTTTTTTTTTGTCAAACGGCAGCCAAGTATCGATTATTATGTCACCAGAATCGTCTTACACTTTCACCACGCTGTGAAGTTCATCGGAACTTATTTTATCTGTAGCCTAAAAAACTGCAAGGTTTCCCGAGTCGTAGTGGGAGGACCACACAACATGTCATCGCTTGACTCCAAGTTTGCTTCGATATGATGGTTGTTATATCAATATTTTAGCATAAACATTTTCCACAGCCATTTCTCATATGACTGATTTTACAAACACAAAAAGATCCCACCTTGTCTAGCCTATTTTGTTTTGGAGATATTTAGAAAGTTTCCTGACAAATGTGTGGTTTCGTGACATGTTTTATCCGACATGTACTTTAGTTGCATAAAAAGGTTGGATGAAAACATGGCTACTGTTCCAAAATGACTCAAATGACTGCCTCGCCGGGTTCACCAACTACTTCAACGACAGAGTTCAGTGTGTCAAATCGGGGGGCCTGTTGTCCGGACCTCTGGCAGCCTCTATGGGGGTGCCACAGGGCTCAATTCTCGGGCCGACTCTCTTCTCTGTATACATCAATGATGTCGCTCTTGCTGCTGGTGATTCTCTGATCCACCTCTACGCAGACGACACCATTCTGTATACTTCTGGCCCTTCTTTGGACACTGTGTTAACTAACCTCCAGATGAGCTTCAATGCCATACAACACTCCTTCCGTGGCCTCCAACTGCTCTTAAATGCAAGTAAAACTAAATGCATGCTTCAACCGATCGCTGCCAGCACCTGCACGCCTGTCTAGCATCACCTCTCTGGACGGTTCTGACCTAGAATTTGTGGACAACCTCAAATACCTAGGTGTCTGGTTAGACTGTAAACTCTCATTCTAGACTCACATTAAGCATCTCCAATCCAATATTAAATCTAGAATCGGCTTCCTATTTTGCAAAAAAGCATCCTTCACTCATGCTGCCAAACACACCCTCGTGAAACTGACTATCCTACCGATCCTTGACTTCGGCGATGTAATTTACAAAATAGCCTCCAACACTCTACTCAGCAAATCGGATGTTGCTTCATCGCTTCATATTCATCGCCAAACCCACTGGCTCCAGGTCATCTATAAGTCCTTGCTAGGTAAAGCCCCGCCTTATCTCAGCTCACTGGTCACCATAGCAGCACCCACCCGTAGAATGCTCTCCAGCAGGTATATTTCACTGGTCACCCCCAAAGCCAATTCCTACTTTGGCTGCCTTTCCTTCCAGTTCTCTGATGCCAATGACTGGAATGAACTGCAAAAATCACTGAAGCTGGAGACTCATATCTCCCTCACTAACTTTAAGCATCAGCTGTCAGAGCAGCTTACAGATCATTGCACCTGTACATAGCCCATCTGCAAATAGCCCACCAAACTACCTCATCCCCATATTGTTATTTTTTTTTGCTCCTTTGCACCCCAGTATCTCTACTTGCACATTCATCTTCTGCACATCTATCACTCCAGTGTTTAATTGCTAAAATGAAATTATTTCGCCACTATGGCCTATTTATTGCCTTACCTCCATAATCTTACTGCATTTGCACACACAGTGCAGTATTTAGACTTATATTGTGTTATTGACTGTACGTTTGTTTATTCCATGTGTTGTGTGTGTTGTGTTTGTGTCACAGTTGGCCAGGTCGCAGTTGTAAATGAGAGCTTGTTCTCAACAGGCCTACCTGGTAAAATAAAGGTAAAAAAAAAAAAAGTGATTGTTAAGCAAAAGTGCAGTTAACCCGTGCTTCCCTCAAACCAAGGCACGCTGCCCACTATTTATCTATTTATCTATGTTTAAACTTTCTCAAATAACAGTTTCATTTTCAAACAGCAGTCTGAAATGAGATGCGTTCTGCTTCCTCATTAATTCACATAGAAGTAGCACATTTCACAGTGGCAGACAATTTACGTTTGAGGCATGCTATGCTATTGTAAGGTGAGGATTAGCTACATGAGCCGGACAAACTTCTCTTTTCAATGAGAGCCCAAGCACTCCCCCAGTGTTTCCCCAGGTCAAGTATGCAGACATTTGCACATCTTCAGTCAGAACAGAACCTTTCCAAACTTTCCCCCTGGCACATTTTCCTTCTGGGTCCCACTTTGCCTTCATTGTTGTTTTCCTTACTAATAATTACATTGTACAGGTGTGCATTCCTATCAAAAGAATTGCCTTATTACCTTATCATAATGCTGTTTCTGTATATTGTGGGATGTAATTTCTGCTGTACCACACCATATGTACATTGTGTTATTTTATTGTTGCTCTTTAAATATTTGTTTTTTCTATTTTCTTATTTTTTTCATTTTTATTTGTATTTATTTATTGTTTACTTCAGTTTATTTTGATAATACTTTCTTAACACTTATTTCTTCTCAAAACTGCATTGTTAGTTAAGGGCTTGTAAGTAAGCATTTCACTGTAAGGCCGACACCTGTTGTATTCGGGGCATGTGACAATTAAATGTATGGAGCATAATGCGTTCTGTGTGTATTCCTTTATAACCGCGGACACGCAAGGTACTAATTGCATAACTTTTATGGTGTTAAACTCAATTGTGCTTACATAGCTATATTCTTCTATAAGTTCTGTAAAGCAATGCTAATGGTGTCAGAGAACTATTGGCTTGTGTTGTATGCTTTGACGTTGCCCTGGCCTTAGCATGACCATTGCATTGGCCTGTGTATTCATTTGGCCTGTTTAGCATAGCTCTGCCCTGCCTCCTTGTGGAGCCCTTGTGGAGCCCTTCAGTTACTGTTTCTTATATCATTCATAATATGTCATGTTGTCAATGAGACGTGTTATTTTTATAGCAGTGTAGTTATGTCACTTCATTGTAGTATTGTTTCATTACTTTATCCTGATCTTGTATTATAATTGCTAATAATTCCTCTTTATTTTGTACTTTCAGAAACCAAACACAAAGAGAATTGAAAATTAATTTAAAATCATAACTGGAATTGGACATCTTCCTTGCTGAAGATTGAAGACAGCTGTTGTATGCTAGCTACATACTGTTGGAAGAGGGAGTGGGGCGGATAAGGGAGTGGAGAGGATGATGAGGTAGTGGGGAGGTGAGTGAGATAATGTCAACATAATTGCATAATGGAACTGTATTTGATTTGTATGTGAACTGTATGTTCAATTTAAAAAAAAACTTGTTCAGTAATGATTTCACTTGTTAGCTGGCGGTGAACAATGTGGCCATTGAGGACAGCAGTGTTGATCAGATGGAAAAATATATTCTTATACCACTTGGTGCTTTTCTGAGTGCATTCCACAAAGCTGTTAATCATGTCCGCCTTATCCACTGCCCCCATTTTGCGAATATAGTCAAGCACACGGTCTGGTTTGATCTTTCTCTCTCCCGTCAGGTGAACCACCTTCCCTGTGGCTTTCATTTCTCCTGTAGCTCCAAGGCATAATGATTGGTCTCTTCCATTATGTCTCCCACCAGCTCCTCTGTCAGAAACCACTTGAAGCACTCTGCCTCAGATGGAAATGGCAAGGGGCTTTGCACTCCAGACTGGGACTCATCAAAACCAACAGCAAGGCCAGGAGGGGTGAAACGGCTGCTTTGCTTTCCAGCTACCTCAGACCCTCCGTACTTCACCCACTGTTGGTCTGCCTCCATCACCACCTGCATCTTCAGAGGGACCTGGGACTTTGTCGGTTGGCAAGGGGTTCTCACTTTCAGGGTTCTCAATGTCTACAAGGCTGGAGAGCATCTCATCACTGTCACTGTCAGCCTCTGATTCCTCACTTTCACACTCAATTTCCTAAAAATTCCACATTTGTGAGTTGTCTTTTGAAAGACATTGCTAATGCTTCAGCTTAGGCCACTAGCTACATATATAAACAACAACACTGAATGGCTCAAAGTGAGTATCAGATGGATGTGATTGGGTGCCAGTGTGGTGATACTGATGATTTGTCCCCACAGATGGTTTGTTTACATAGCAGGTTAGAACAATTAACATGGCAGGTTAGGTGAATTAATGTGGTAGGTTAGGAGAACTAACACAGCAGGTTAGGCTAATTAACATAGGAGGTTAAGAGAATAAATTTAAGGTTAAGAAAAGGGTAGGCTTAGCTACAATGCTACAGTTGTCAACAATGTTATAGATGTTATAGCAAACGAGGTGAAGGGACGGTTCACTCATCTTCGAGTAAACTAACGGAAGTGAATGATGGAGAGTAAATGATGGTAGACGACACACCCCCTTTGAATTCAACAGACCCAACTCATCTTGTCACCTCGTCTTTGGTTGACGCGGACAAACATGGCGGCGGCACAAACTCTACCCACTGTCGGATTACTTTTGACATTTAGAAAGAGATTTACTAAATAATTTAGTTCACTGGTGAGCTCACCCCTCATGTGATAAATTGTAAATAGTAATTGCTATTAGCTAATTCATATTATGGTTTCTGTCAGCCGAGAGTTAACTAAATATGACTGCTTGTATTAGCTCACTCTTTCCTCAGGTAGTGCTAGGACTAATGTAGTCTACATTTTTAGATTTGGATGAGAATTGTTTTATGCGGTTGCTACTTCTGTGAATGTCTGAACATCTGCATCCAAACATGAACTGCTCACATTCAGGACATATAGTTGTAAAGACTGTGTTTGTGCAAAATGTTTCTGTGACAAAACAGTGTAGCCAGCTCAAAAACGCTGACTGTTCTAATCACACAGGAGTGTTCTAATCACACAGGAGTGTTCTAATCACACAGGAGTGTTCTAATCACACAGGAGTGTGTTAATCACACAGGAGTGTTCTAATCCCACAGGAGTGTTCTAATCCCACAGGAGTGTTCTAATCCCACAGGAGTGTGCTAATCACACAGGAGTGTTCTAATCCCACAGGAGTGTTCTAATCCCACAGGAGTGTTCTAATCCCACAGGAGTGTGCTAATCACACAGGAGTGTTCTAATCACACAGGAGTGTGCTAATCACACAGGAGTGTTCTAATCACACAGGAGTGTTCTATCACACAGGAGTGTTCTAATCCCACAGGAGTGTGCTAATCACACAGGAGTGTTCTAATCCCACAGGAGTGTGCTAATCACACAGAAGTGTTCTAATCCCACAGGAGTGTGCTAATCCCACAGGAGTGTTCTAATCACACAGGTTTAAGCCTCCGCTGCAGGGACCACTGTAGAACGATCACACACACGTGCTCGTACGTGTCAAAGGGTTAATGAATTAAACGTTGATATTCTCCCACACAACATCCTACTTCTACAGAAATTGCAAATGCTTTTTAGACATACTTACATACATACATGCATACATACAGTACAGTACACTACACATGTGCAAAGTACTCGTATAAATACATCTAACCTGTCTCTTTCTGTCTCCCACATGCATATGCACTCACGTGCACACTCAATCACTCATGCACGCACACACACCCAGACACACGTACACACACAGTGACAAATTGGCTGCTGAGATGTGATGTTAGGCTACAGAGGGCATTGTGATGATGATGATGATGGTGCAGAATGGTGTTTCAGTGAGTGACCACCTTTAATTGACCCAGCTGAGACAGACAATGATAATAATGATGACTGACTGTCAGTCTTATTTACGGAGCACCTTAACCAAACCCAAGGACACCTGTCACAATAGAATGAACAATGTAAACACAACACACAATATCCCCAAAAAAGTTTAAAGAACAAATATTACAAAAGGTTAAAAGAAAATATAGGTTTTATTGTCACATACATGGGATTGTGACGGTTTTCGTCCTCCTCTTCTGAGGAGGAGTAGGAAGGATCGGACCAATGAGCAGCGTGGTAAGTGTCCATAATACAATTTTAATGAAATATCACTGAACACAGAAAACAAAAGAATAAGAGAATGAATGGAAACCGACACAGTCCCGTATGAAGCAAACACAGACACGGAAAATAATCACCCACAGCCAACATGGGGAAAGCAGGCTACCTAAGTATGATTCTCAATCAGAGACAACGATCGACAGCTGCCTCTGATTGAGAACCATACCAGGCCAAACACAGACAGGGAAATTAATCACCCACAACCAACATGGGGGAAACAGGCTACCTAAGTATGATTCTCAATCAGAGACAACGATCGACAGCTGCCTCTGATTGAGAACCATACCAGGCCAAACACAGAAATACAACATAGAAAAAAGAACATAGACTACCCACCCCAACTCATGCCCTGACCAAACTAACACATAGAATTAATAAAGGAACTAAGGTTAGAACGTGAGTGGGATAGGTTTTGTGAAATGTGTTGATTTAGGTAGTAGCAGGACAAGCATATTTAGTCATTTAACCGACAACCACATATCACAGTCATAGTAAAAACATTTTTCCTCAATAAAATAGCTAAGAGTGAAACATTAGCAGAGGTCAAATAAACACTGAATAATAATAATAATAATAATAATAATAAAAGATAAAACCACAACACACCAGAACTGATTAAGAGGCAAAGAAAGATAAGTCAGAGTTGAACAAAGAGAAACAAAAAAGCGTTTTTTTTATTTATCATTATTTAAAATAGGTTGTTTCTATAGTCCTAATATCTTGTGGTAGAGACTTCCGCAGTCCTGGTGGCATAACATTGAACGACCTGCCACCAAAAGACAGCAGCATGCTTATGACAGCGAATCAGGAGGTACAGTGGGGCAAAAAAGTATTTAGTCAGCCACCAATTGTGCAAGTTCTCCCACTTAAAAAGATGAGAGAGGCCTGTCATTTTCATCATAGGTACACTTCCAACTATGACAGACAAAATGAGAAAAAAAATCCAGATAATCACATTGTAGGATTTTTTATGAATTTATTTGCAAATTATGGTGGAAAATAAGTATTTGGTCAATAACAAAAGTTTATCTCAATACTTTGTTATATACCCTTTGTTGGCAATGACAGAGGTCAAACGTTTTCTGTAAGTCTTCACAAGGTTTTCACACACTGTTGCTGGTATTTTGTCCAATTCCTCCATGCAGAGCTCCTCTAGAGCAGCAATGTTTTGGGCTGTTGCTGGGCAACACAGACTTTCAACTCCCTCCAAAGATTTTCTATGGGGTTGAGATCTGGAGACTGGCTAGGCCACTCCAGGACCTTGAAATGCTTCTTACGAAGCCACTCCTTCGTTGCCCGGACGGTGTGTTTGGGATCATTGTCATGCTGAAAGACCCAGCCACGTTTCATCTTCAATGCCCTTGCTGATGGAAGGATGTTTTCACTCAAAGTCTCACGATACATGGCCCCATTCATTCTTTCCTTTACATGGATCAGTCGTCCTGGTCCCTTTGCAGAAAAACAGCCTCAAAGCATGATGTTTCCACCCCCATGCTTCACAGTAGGTATGGTGTTCTTTGGATGCAACTCAGCATTCTTTGTCCTCTAAACACGACGAGTTGAGTTTTTACCAAAAAGTTATATTTTGGTTTCATCTGACCATATGACATTCTCCCAACCTTCTTCTGGATCATCCAAATGCTCTCTAGCAAACTTCAGACGGGCCTGGACATGTACTGGCTTAAGCAGGGGACACGTCTGGCACTGCAGGATTTGAGTCCCTGGTGGCGTAGTGTGTTACTGATGGTAGGCTTTGTTACTTTGGTCCCAGCTCTCTGCAGGTCATTCACTAGGTCCCCCCGTGTGGTTCTGGGATTTTTGCTCAGCGTTCTTGTGATCATTTTGACCCCACGGGGGGAGATCTTGCGTGGAGCCCCAGATCGAGGCAGATTATCAGTGGTCTTGTTTGTCTTCCATTTCCTAATAATTGCTCCCACAGTAGATTTCTTCAAACCAAGCTGCTTACCTATTGCAGATTCAGTCTTCCCAGCCTGGTGCAGGTCTACAATTTTGTTTCTGGTGTCCTTTGACAGCTCTGGTCTTGGCCATAGTGGAGTTTGGAGTGTGACTGTTTGAGGTTGTGGACAGGTGTCTTTTATACTGATAACAAGTTCAAACAGGTGCCATTAATACAGGTAACGAGTGGAGGACAGAGGAGCCTCTTAAAGAAGAAGTTACAGGTCTGTGAGAGCCAGAAATCTTGCTTGTTTGCAGGTGACCGAATACTTATTTTCCACCATCATTTGCAAATAAATTAATAAAAAATCCTACAATGTGATTTTCTGGATTTTTTTTTTCATTTTGTCTGTCATAGTTGAAGTGTACCTATGATGAAAATTACAGGCCTCTCTCATCTTTTTAAGTGGGAGAATTTGCACAATTGATGGCTGATTAAATACTTTTTTGCCCCACTGCATGTGTTTGATAAGCAGAGAGATGCAAGGTTACAGACGGGGCTGTTTAGACAGGGCACTATGTGGATTGGGTTACCCTCTTCCTTAAATCATCCTTCTTTGGCATTTCATTTTCTCTGTCACTCCCTCTCTGTTGCCTACTCTCCATCCCCATAGAGGTGGCAGAGTCTCAGAAAAATGAATAAAATGTTTAAAAGTCTGAAAACATGTGTACTGCCCTTCACTATTCACAGGCCAAGCAGACAATCACACCTGAATAAGATTGAGAGTTAGGGATGGGATAGTGTGGGATGGGGAGGAGGAGATGGTCAACTCACAGATTGGGGGAGTAAGGCAATAAGCGATGAAGCGAAATAGAAAGAGAGAGGATAATAGCATTGGGACAGAGGGAGTAGAATGGGGGGAGGACAGAAAGGGGAGGAGAGGGTGGGGGGGAGGAGAAATGGAATGAGAGGGATCTGTGTTGGTGGGGGACGGGGGCAGACTGCGTATTTTGAGGTCAGCCCAAGGTGACCACGGGAGGCACAGCCGCATGTTAACCTGTTGGTTAATGGACAGACGATTTACCATCTGCTGGTAGCTATAGCCATCAGTGGAGGCTGCTGAGGGGAGGACGACTCATAATAATGGCTGGAATGGAATCAATGGAATGGTATCAACCACATCAAACACGTGGTTTCCATGTGGTTGATACTATTCCACTGACTCCATTCCAGCCATTATTATAAGCCGTCCTCCCCTCAGCAGCCTCCACTGGTAGCCATGCAGCTGAGCTCACAGACAGCTAAAGAGAGAGAGAGAGAATGCTGTCAACCACTGCACCTCACATGTACTGTGTAGTCAGTCGTGTCATTGCACTAATACTATAGTCAGATCCAAGGCTAAATACATGTTTGAGATGTTGCCAACGGCGTGGTCCTTCTTAATTGTCCAGTTACATACAGTACAGTAAAAATGTGCTATATTTCAACATCGAGTCAAAACGGAAATTCTGTTTGTTTTGTGTGTATCAGTCCTTGGGTAAATGTGGTGTTCCCTGTGTATGTCCAACATTCTCTCATTGTGTCATCATGGGTCAGTGTCAGTGTTGACCAGTCCAGCAGTGACTACACAGTGTTGTGTTGTCAGAGTGTAGTGCTCTACTCCAGATTGGGCTTAGCCCAGGTCACAGCTACTGAGTTGAGGTGACAGGAACACGAGTCATGCGTTACAGAGGAAAGGAGTAGAACAACCCAAAACCAGCCGTCAGTTTAGTGTGTGTGTGTGTGTGTGTGTGTGTGTGTGTGTGTGTGTGTGTGTGTGTGTGTGTGTGTGTGTGTGTGTGTGTGTGTGTGTGTGTGTGTGTGTGTGTGTGTGCTTGTGTGTGTGTGTGTGCTTGTGTGCTTGTGTGTGTGAAGTCTTACATGTCACAAGCTGCTTCTCTTATGTGGTACATCGGTAACATTAGCAGCATACATACACCCTGTTGGGTTATTTTCATAGAGTGTCTTATTGAAGTGCTGCTGGCTTTACTGTGCCTCTGTGTCTCAAGCCTCAGTTCCTCAGGGGAAGAGACTGTACAGAGTGAATGGAGCGGCTAGCTTAGTCTAATATTACGTTCTGTTTACATCGGACATACAGACCCAGGCAGAGAACACAATATGAAACCGCTCATAGAAGGAGAGTGGTGTGGAATATAAAGGGCTGTACAATGCCCAGCCTGACAATACCACAGACTGTTGGTCTGTTTTATTTGTCCATCTTTTACTGAAGACCCACACCTGCCTGGGAACCATCAGACAACATAAGACTTTAATGACCTATGGAAACCTGATCATGACATGTACACAGATGGACAGGCCAGCTCGCAAATATGCAATTGTATGGACATGCAATCAAACACACACACAACCACACACACACACACGCACACGCACGCACACACACACACACACAAACACACAAACACAGCCAATAAAAACATGATGTACAACAGACAGGTGCTACCTAGCCTTTAACAATGGGATGCGGTTAAGTCATCAAAACCACTATTGAAATCTAAATCCTCACACAAATACAGTGCCTTGCGAAAGTATTCGGCCCCCTTGAACTTTGCGACCTTTTGCCACATTTCAGGCTTCAAACATAAAGATATAAAACTGTATTTTTTTGTGAAGAATCAACAACAAGTGGGACACAATCATGAAGTGGAACAACATTTATTGGATATTTCTAACTTTTTTAACAAATCAAAAACTGAAAAATTGGGCGTGCAAAATTATTCAGCCCCCTTAAGTTAATACTTTGTAGCGCCACCTTTTGCTGCGATTACAGCTGTAAGTCGCTTGGGGTATGTCTCTATCAGTTTTGCACATTGAGAGACTGACATTTTTTCCCATTCCTCCTTTCAAAACAGCTCGAGCTCAGTGAGGTTGGATGGAGAGCATTTGTGAACAGCAGTTTTCAGTTCTTTCCACAGATTCTCGATTGGATTCAGGTCTGAAGCCTACAGTAGGAGTAGTGCTTTAGATTCACTCCGTAGTTAAATATTTGGTTTGTGTGACTGTGAATAAGTACATTAGTACAGTGGTAGTAAATAGTGCATTGCAGTTTACAGCAATTAAATCCTGGCAAACTATAGTATACTCTAGTCTATTTTATCTGCCTTCTGGTTAAAAGTGATGCCTAGAATAAGAATGAGAGATTGTCTGGTTCTGTTGTCGGAGTTCTAAGATGTCAGAGTTTTCTTAATCTTTCTTTTAAAGATGTTCTTTAAAGGTCCAATATGCAGAAATTGCTCCACCATTTCCTGATTGCTAAATTTGGAATAGTTTGCCTAATTTCAGTTTCTGTGACAAAACAAGCTATGTGTAGTGTAGTGCATTGTACCATCTAAACCGCTGTGGAATGTATTTTACATAAACAAACATTTGGTATTTTTAGCTGTTTGAAGCTGGTGTACAATGATTCAAAAGCTAAACTTAAGAACGGGAAGCATAGGAATAGCGCACATAGAACAGATCTGCCGCTTCTCAAACTTGCTTTCAATTAGAATGGCAGATCTATAACTCTCATTTCTGAATTTGGTCATGTCGCCCAAAAGGTTACATATTGCAACTTTAAACATTTTAAGGCATCCCTGGCAGTTTGACCTTATCTGACCTGAAAGCATCTGTCAGCCTGATGGTATCTTTGTGACAGTTAACAGAGCATTGGCCTGGACCAGACACATGTGAGTCTGTCAAATACATCTTAAATGTCATTACGTTTTATCCATCTCTGCATTGCCTATATTTAAAGGTCATGATGTTGTTTATGGACCACTTTTGCCATTGGACGGCTGGAGTGTGTGTAGTGAGTTTGACACACACACATTAGTTTCGTGTTCTATACAGTGACGGAGGCCGTCATATTTTTTTATCAAGCTCAGCACATCCCAGCGTCAGACCAGGAGAAATAGTGGCCTATCTCTAAATAAATAAAGACCTCCAACTCTCCAGTCTAAAATATTCATAATGAAAATCGAGCAAGGGTTACTAAACTACATTTACCATTCCCCCTGCACCAGAAGAGATGAGCTAGCATTATGATCCAGTGCTGAAGACATGTTAGGATGTTTCCACTCAACAGTGGTGAGAGATGGAGGTAGCTTAGAAGACAGAAAGACAAAGAGAGAGAAAGAATCGAATGAAATGCACAGATTTTTCCTTTCTTAGCTAGAGGGAGAGGTGGGAGGCTGATGGTGGATGGAGAGACAGAGAGGAGGGGGAAAGCTGTGGTTGATGGACAGAATAGACACAGATAGAGGACAGTGCTGATGTAGGCACATAAGAGTTGAAGAAACAGAGGAGGTGCTGACTGACAGACATTCAGTGGGAGGACACTGTGTGGGCCTTTACAGTGACAGAGAACCACTGTTCACTAAGCATACCACACAAACGCACGCACGCACACACACACACACACACACACACACACACACACACACACACACACACACACACACACACACACACACACACACACACACACACACACACACACACACACACACACACACACACACACACACAGAGAGAGACAGAATAGAGAAAAAGAAAGGGAAAGCATGGCGAGTGGATGAAGAGAGAAAAGATGATAAATCACGTGGCAGATGACGAATGTACGTGTAACATGTAAACTACATGTGTAGAGTCAAACTGATAGCTGACATTGGTGGAAAAAAGTACCCAATTGTCATACTTCAGTAAAAGTAAAAATGGTAAAAGTGAAAGTCACCCAGTAAAATACTACTTGAGTAAAAATCTAAAAGTATTTGGTTGTAAATATACTTAAGTATCAAAAGTAAATGGAATAGCTAAAATATATTTAAGTATCAAAAGTAAAAGTACAAGTATAAATCATTTCAAATTCCTTATAAGCAAACCAGATGGCCACATTTTTTTGTTTTTATTTATTTACATGTTGGTTTGAGGTTATCATCTTCTTCATTTGGTGAGGACAGTCAGTCAGGCATCACAACCACTATATTTTTCTTTCTTTCTTTCTTTCTTTCTTTCTTTCTTTCTTTCTTTCTTTCTTTCTTTCTTTCTTTCTTTCTCTCTTTTTTTCTTTCTTTCTTACTTTCTCTCTTTCTCTCTCTCTCCTTCTCTCTCTCTCTCTGGCTTTTCTCTCTCACCCCTCTCTCTTTTCTCTCTCTCTCTCTCTTGCTATCTCTCTCTCTCTCTCTCTCTTTCTCTCTCTCTCCCGCTCTCTCTATATTTTCTTCTCTCATTTTCAACATCATTACTGTAACCGCGGAATACTATTTCAGTGTGCTGGCTTTTGGTCTCTCCTTGTGGAGGGAAATTATACTGACATATATCATTCACCCTACATACCATATACCATACCATGTCATTTAGATCATATGTCAGATGATATGTCTTTATCTTTCTGACGTGGCTGGATGTGGGAGTTTCCTACCACAACACAGGCTGAGCCTTCATGATGTACTCAAGGTCAATTAGAGATTGAAGGGAAATATATGGCTCTGGGGAAATGCATCCATATGCACACACATAAACACACACATAAATGCACAAATACACACATACATACCGGCACTCTCAAACAAGGAGCAGTACACACACACACACACAGGAGGTAACCCTCCGCAACTGCAGGGCGAAGTCAGTGGGCAGGAAAATGTAGCGGATTTTACATTCATTCTAATCAGAAGCCCATCTGAGTGTTTCCAATTATGTCCAATTATTCACCCTCTGACTTCATAAGGCTCTGTCTGAGAGAGAAAATACAGAATCATTACCCAACCACAAGGACACACACACACACACACATCCACACACACACACACACATACACACACATACACACACACACACACACACACACACACACACACACACACACACACACACACACACACACACACACACACACACACACACACACACACACACACACACACACACACACACACACACACACACACAGTGTTGGCAGGAAGGACATCAAGCTGCATTGTGTTCCGGGCACATTGGACATCAGGGTCAATAATGTCTTCATCCTCTCCAAGCCTCACTAACCTCAGTGAAAATAAAGTGTGTGAACGTTTGTGTGTATCTGTGTGTGTGCGTGTGTGTGCATGCGTGCATGTGTGTGCATGCATGTGCGTGTGTGTGTATGTGTGTGTGCGTACGCGTGTGTGCGCGTGTGTACATGTATGTGTGTGTGTGTGTGTGTGTGTGTGTGTGTGTGTGTGTGTGTGTGTGTGTGTGTGTGTGTGTGTGAGCTCTGAATGTGTCGAACAAACAGAGGGGCCTCACATTCATATCTCACAGTTTGACTTTCTGCTGCGTTAGCTCATTAACTGATCTGACAGTACAACAGAGTGTGTGTTTGTGTCTTTGTTCACGTCTGTGTGTGCATTAGCGTATGTAAGCAAAGCATATGTGGGTACATGGTTGACAAGCAATTAACATCGACGTGCGTGAATGTGTGAGAGAGATAGAGACAGGGAAAAGAAAGCATTCATATTAGAGACTGTGTGTGTGTGTGTGTGTGTGTGTGTGTGTGTGTGTGTGTGTGTGTGTGTGTGTGTGTGTGTGTGTGTGTGTGTGTGTGTGTGTGTGTGTGTGTGTGTGTGTGTGTGAGTGTGTGTGAGTGTGTGTGGAGAGCTACTGACTTAGTTCAAGCATGCGTTAAGAAATGCGGGTCTGAGAGCTCGTTAACAGAGACTGTTCCTCTGCTCCCCCACTGTCTTCCAGTCCTCTTGAACCTACGCGTCATTGCATATTCATGTAGTCACGCTGCACAGTAGTCTCAACACTGAACCAGTACGCAGCATAAAACAACTTTAAGACGACAATACTTATCAGCCTAAAATAACATTTAGCAATGCTTGTGCTCATTCATACCTCTTAGTTCTCTACCTGAAACCTATTTCTGATTAGCCAGTTTCCTACTGGTCATACCATTCACCATTCATTTGATAGTCCACTTACTCATGCAGTCATAACAGTGTAGCTATATGTAATCTTGACAAGGTTTACATAGATACTAGTTGGTATTTATGTGTGCAGTACAGGTAGCCTACACTACAGTACCAACTTCAACATAGCTGAAAGTTTCCTTAGTAAGTGACACCTGAAACTCTACCCCAATAGAGAGATTACGAGTGACGGTCTGATGGACAGAGATAAAAAATGTTTCATTGAAATACTGTACAAGGACTTTATCAACTATCATCAATCTGCCACTTACCCAAAAGCATCCTGTAGTACCCTTCCACTCTCCCCCCTTCAATTCCAGTTTAGATGCTCTGCTTACGGTTCCTCACTCCCGATCTATGACGTTTATCCTCTTTCTCCAAAATGCTAGCTATTATTTTCTTCTCACTTATTCGTCACATCAATCGATGGAGAGGAATGACTTTTAAACGATGGAAGAATTGTCAAAAATCCTAAAGTCTGCACTCTTCTCTCTCTCTACCACTCTGTCTGTCTCAGTCTGTCCTCTCCAGGTGAGGGTCTTCAGAAGCAGGGTCTGGTTGTTGCAATTATGTGGCTTTGCTGTTGAATGCAGTTGAAAGGTGAGGATAGGAGCATCACAGCCATCCAAACCTCAGTATGAACCACCACAGTATTCTCCAGTGCAGTGTTTACTGCAGTGTATCCCCTGTGATGGTTTCACTTCAGCAGCAGCAACATTAGAGAATTCCCTCTGACAGAACCTCTCTTCAGTGGAAAAACCTCTGCACTGTAGCAAGCCTGTGAAACACTGGCAGCCTCTCTCTCTCTCTCTCTCTCTCTCTCTCTCTCTCCCTCTCTTTCTCTGTCGCTGTCCCTCTCCCTCTCTGTCTCTGTCTCTCTCCCTCTCTGTCTCTGTCTCTCTCTCTCTCCCTCTCTTTCTCTGTCTCTGTCTCTCTCTCTCTCGCTCTCTCTCTCTCTCTCTCTCCCTCTCTTTCTCTGTCTCTGTCTATGTCTTTGTCTTTGTCTCTCCCTCTCCCTCTCCCTCTCCCTCTCTCTGTTTTTTGGGGTTGGGTAAAACCTAAAGGCACCTTACATACCTGTGCTCTGATTGGTGGAGGCCTGGGCCAATCAGAGCAGCCAGTTCATAGCACTTTCTGGGGGTGTTAGAATCAGGAGGCAGACGTTAGCTCGAGTGATAATGTCGCTGTCACTTTTTGCTCTCCCCCCTCTCTGTCTCCCTCTCCCCCCTCTCTTCCCTCTTTCCTCTGTTTCTACCATCAGTGGATCTCTCTCTCTCGCTCTTTCTCTCTCTTTTGCTCTATTTAAGTGTTTTTAATCTTCCCTCTTACCTTCTGTTTCTGACAGCACAGTATCATATAATAGTCAGAATTTTCTCAGTTTCCCATTTCGAATACTTATTTCTTACTTTGTGTGTGTGTGTGTGTGTGTGTGTGTGTGTGTTCATTTTAGTGTTCATTTTCACACTTTTGTGGTGTCTTTATGCATCCACTCTCAGAGGGAATTTCATACTGTGTGAAATTGTTAAAAGGTTTCTGTAACTCTATACAGAGTAGAAAATTAACACTGGCTCTGTGAAATTCACTCTACACTGGAGTAAACTAACAGGCATTTCACACTCGCTGTAGTGAACTAATTAGTATTTCACTCTACTTTGTATTGTAATAATATGCACTCACTCTACTGTGTGGTGAATAATCACACAATTTCATGCTACAGTGGAGTGAAATATAATGAAATGGTTTATGGTGTAAAGTTGCACATTCCCCATTTACCACCCATAACTGTATTTGTTAGTGACAAAGATATGGTTGTTGATTTTTTTCTTTTAATTTTACCAAGTGAGTTCCTAGGCGAATGTTATCATTAAAATGAAACTCTATGACAATATACATTACATATATCATAAGGTCTTTGATAGCCTAGTTTTTTCCTAACTCAGTGGTGTTAGGAAAGTCCTGGTTTACAGTTCACATCAGACCTGCAAGTCACGTTATGCTGGCTTGCAAAGTAATGTGTAATTCCTATTGGAATCCAGACAGTTAGGATATCCAACCATTTTTTATTCACCCACAACCCCCATTCAGAATGACTGTCGGGATAGTGGAACTTGATTAAGGTGACTACCTAAACCATTTAAACTGTAACAACCATTTCAGTAACAGGTGCAATAAATCTAACTAACTGATTGGATTCATTTAGGAAAAAGTATGTCATTAATCATTCTGTGGTTACCATGGCAATGTGAGGTAGCCTAGGCAGAGAGCTCTTTATATATTTTATTTTTATTTTATTGTTTATATGTGTTGTTGTTTTTTGCTTTATTGAATCAACTTTTTTTGTTCTTGATGACTTGTTAATAGATGAACTGAAATATCAGGTGGAGTTCCACGGAATTGCAGGACTAATAATGGCAGGTCAGTTTATATTTCGCTTGGCTAGCTAATATGATCTGAATGATGCTCAACAGCATTGGCTTTTTAGCCTCCTGCCCCAGTTCCTAGAGGGAAGTGGACTTCGGCGTGAGGGGACGCAGAGGCTCGCTTCATCTAGGGCTTTTCTGTACAACTGCTGAGGTGTGGTGGTCTTACTGGCGCTTTTACAGTCGCCAAAGCATCGCCCAGGTGGGTACGTTTCAGTAGTGGATGATCTAGCCTACCAATGGAGGAGGAGCTGTGACTACCGAAGACGACGAGGTGCCCATTGAGGAACATCTGTCTGTCAGATGTCTCTACCTTCCTGCCTGGCTCTACCATCAATCCCCCTCCTCTCAAGATACATTCTTTTATATTTGTTTTGTTAAATTGTTTTTGGTTTATTTATTTTTTAAAGCGACTTTGATGTTCTACTTGGTATGAAAAGAGTATATAAAATATATATGTATTATTATTTTATCTTTGTGTAGCATAAGATTAATCAATCAATGTACACGCAAAAACATAGATATTAAAAACAATCCTAAAAAATCTACATGCAGTAGAGCATGCTGGGAAATATGACAATGCTGGGTGTGGTTTTGACCCTCCACAGTGTAAAACAATAACTCTGGTTATTAACAGCAACAATAGGGGTTGTTGTATACCGCTGAGTGTTATTTTCACTCGTACAGAGTGAATTTAACTTCTGAATCAAGACTAGAAATGTAACACTGAAAAATCAACACTGGACAATTTGCTGTGTAGTCATACTGAATGTACATGTAGCGTAGTAGAATTGTGTGGACAGAGCAATGGAAAGAAAAGAGAGGTAGAGATGGGATGGTGAATGACAGCTTGAAAGGCTGGTGGAGGGGATGGACGAAGGGGAGGTGAGATTGAGATAAATGCAAACTGATGAGGGATTAAGGGATAAGGTGGATGAACTGGTATGGCAGAATTAAAGAAGTGGTTGACAACGGTGTGACAGGCAGAGGTGCTGGAGATTCATTCCTCTCTATAATTATTGTTCTCTGTTGGGAAATACTGACATCAATGTCCTGCCGTCATCAAGTAAATTATTACATTTACGGCATTGTAATACATGCACACCCATTGTGTTCAATCAACCATTTACTAACAAACAATGTTCCCAAATCCCTCACGAATCCGCCATCTGACCCCTATTGTGATTCAGCATGGAGTAGTCCATCTCTGAGTCAGACCCTTTCTCACTTTGATGTGGCCAAAACGCATCAGTAAAAAATGTTTTTATATAGCTGGCAAGGGGACAGGGTGTCTGTCTATAGTGTGTGTGTGTGTGTGTGTGTGTGTGTGTGTGTGTGTGTGTGTGTGTGTGTGTGTGTGTGTGTGTGTGTGTGTGTGTGTGTCTGTGTCTGTCTCTGTGGAGGCTATAGGGTTTCCTTATTAGTAGAGTCAGTTTGAATAATGCAGGTAGGGTTGTTGTTGTGGCCAATGGTCCAGGTGCTAATGGAGCTGTCTTTGGGCCGAGGGACAGACACTGTACGACTTTAATGGATGTCACCATGAGAGCCTGAAACCATACCTCTGGGCTCAGGTGACAAAGCAGGGAGATTTTTTTTGTGTGTTTGTACTGTGTGTGTGTGTGCATATCTGTGTGTGTGTGTGGTTTCACAGGAGTTGTAAGTAGGTCTGTGGTGGTCAAAACATTTTCTCAGCAGGTTATTGTCATGCAAAAGACTGCCAGCCTCACGGTAATTTACCGTTAATGAACATAAATATGTTTATGACCTCCACACATACAAGCCAGATACAAGGCGTTGACGTGTGCCTTTGGAACATCAAGATTAAAAAATGTCTAATAAGGGCCTCCCGAGTGGTACAGCCATCTATGGCACTGCATAGCAGTGCTAGAGGCATCACTACAGACCTGGGTTCGATCATAACTGGCCGGGTTAGGGGAGGCTTTGGCTGGGGGGGCTTTACTTGGCTCTTCGTGTTCTAGCGACTCCTTGTTGCGGGCCAGGTGCCTGCAGGCTGACCTTGGTTGTGAGTTGAACAGTGTTTCCTCCGACACATTGGTGCTTCTGGGCTAAGTGGGCGGCTGTTAAGAAGCTTGGTTTGGCGGGTCATGTTTCGGAGAACATATGACTCTACCTTCGCCTCCCGAGCCCGTTGGGGAGTTGCAGCAATGACACACAAACGAAAACGGGGAGAAAAGGGGGGTAAAATACAAAAAAATATATAATAGTAAATAAAATAATAATAATAATAAATAAATGAAAAATGGCTAATAAATCTATGTAATATATACCATCACAATAAATATATTATTTATTTAGGCAGGTTTAAAAAAAAAAAACATGATATAAAGAAAATGTATTTCAGAAGAACAGAATATGACTTGGCTTACTGCATTGCGCCATGTCATAGGCTGAAGGCTTGTTCAATAAGCAGACAAGATATGCTTATACACTGTAAGTCCCGTGCAAATATTTTATATTATATAGTGGCTATGTTGAGAGTAAAAGTGATAATTTGAAACAGGTCCTATAAACTAGATTTAGAGTTATTTGGCAGGTTTAGTTGAGAATGATAAAAACCTTAGAATGTCTTAGAAATCAAAACATATATGGGCTACATAATATAACTATAGACTATTGATGATTTGAGAAAGTCGCAAAAAAAAGCTTGTGCTCTGTTCCTTAACTCAGCTTTCACATGGGATTGCATATACAAATGTCTGGATTTATAAAAAAAATAGTAATTATTTCACTCCACACATCAACCACTGTTTCAGGAGCATGCACCCTCTCGCTGCATGACAAGTGATATTCCTGTAGCTAAAGGTAATACAGTGGGGCAAAAAAGTCTTTAGTCAGCCACCAATTGTGCAAGTTCTCCCACTTAAAAAGATGAGAGAGGCCTGTAATTTTCATCATAGGTACACTTCAACTATGACATAAAATCCAGAAAATCACATTGTTAGGATTTTTTATGAATTTATTTGCAAATTATGGTGGAAAATAAGTATTTGGTCACCTACAAACAAGCAAGATTTCTGGCTCTCACAGACCTGTAACTTCTTCTTTGCGTGGCTCCTCTGTCCTCCACTCGTTACCTGTATTAATGGCACCTGTTTGAACTTGTTACCAGTATAAAAGACACCTGTCCACAACCTCAAACAGTCACTCTCCAAACTCCACTATGGCCAAGACCAAAGAGCTGTCAAAGGACACCAGAAACAAAATTGTAGACCTGCACCAGGCTGGGAAGACTGAATCTGAAATAGGTAAGCAGCTTGGTTTGAAGAAATCAACTGTGGGAGCAATTATTAGGAAATCTTCCTCGATCTGGGGCTCCACGCAAGATCTCACCCCGTGGGGTCAAAATGATCACAAGAACGGTGAGCAAAAATCCCAGAACCACACGGGGGGACCTAGTGAATGACCTGCAGAGAGCTGGGACCAAAGTAACAAAGCCTACCATCAGTAACACACTATGCCGCCAGGGACTCAAATCCTGCAGTGCCAGACGTGTCCCCCTGCTTAAACCAGTACATGTCCAGGCCCGTCTGAAGTTTGCTAGAGAGTATTTGGATGATCCAGAAGAAGATTGGGAGAATGTCATATGGTCAGATGAAACCAAAATATAACTTTTTGGTAAAAACTCAACTCGTCGTGTTTGGAGGACAAAGAATGCTGAGTTGCATCCAAAGAACACCATACCTACTGTGAAGCATGGGGGTGGAAACATCATGCTTTGGGGCTGTTTTTCTGCAAAGGGACCAGGACGACTGATCCGTGTAAAGGAAAGAATGAATGGGGCCATGTATCGTGAGATCTTGAGTGAAAAGCTCCTTCCATCAGCAAGGGCATTGAAGATGAAACGTGGCTGGGTCTTTCAGCATGACAATGATCCCAAACACATCGCCCGGGCAACGAAGGAGTGGCTTCGTAAGAAGCATTTCAAGGTCCTGGAGTGGCCTAGCCAGTCTCCAGATCTCAACCCCATAGAAAATCTTTGGAGGGAGTTGAAAGTCTGTGTTGCCCAGCAACAGCCCCAAAACATCACTGCTCTAGAGGAGATCTGCATGGAGGAATGGTCCAAAATACCAGAAACAGTGTGTGAAAACCTTGTGAAGACCTTGTTTGACCTTTGTCATTGCCAACAAAGGGTATATAACAAAGTATTGAGATAAACTTTTGTTATTGACCAAATACTTATTTTCCACCATAATTTGCAAATAAATAAATTAAAAATCCTACAATGTGATTTTATGGGTTTTTTTTCTCATTTTGTCTGTCATAGTTGAAGTGTACCTATGATGAAAATTACAGGCCTCTCTCATCTTTTTAAGTGGGAGAACTTGCACAATTGGTGGCTGACTAAATACTTTTTTGTCCCACTGTATGTTAACCTTTTAATGATGGAAATATACAAAATGCCCTCTTACTACACTATTCAAAATCAAATACAAATGATCTATAAGTGTAGACTAAATGAGTTGAACGCCCCGCACAGTCAATGAACCAACAGCACAGACTAGGCCTATACGTTTTCTCCCAGACTCGTGGATAGAAAGGTTGGAGCGTAGCATAAGGTAACCAGTCCATTCAGTATGCATAATATTACAGTCCACACTCGAAGGCCATTACTAGAATTAGTTTAATTTTGGAGTATAGGCTAGACCGATTACGTACTTAATTCAGACTTAATTAAATCCGTTTTTTAAATGTTTTCTTTGTGTGTAATATGCGTTAGGCTATGTATTATATATCTGCACAATCATTATTTTAATAACGTTTTTTTGTTGTTCGTGCTTGAGTTCATATATAGGCTTATAGGTATGCATAAACTCTAATACGCGAATGGGTGTTTTTAATTAATTAAATTAATTAGAAAGCGCTGTCCATTCCATGTTGTTGAACTTATTTTTTCAAATTGATGATCACAGTGAGGTGTTTTAACAGCACAATACTGTTTGGAGGATAACGGTTTGATGTGATTTTTTATTTAATTTGCGTTGATGTCAGTCAGAGTGGTTATAGAGACAATAGAGAGTACCAGGCCATTAGGACCTGATGGATGTTAGCAAGGTGGGTACTACCAACGCATGTCAAGAGTTCACAATTGTGATTACCATGACTTTCACGTGGAATTTGACTGTGGTCATGACTCGTGACTGCCGGTGTGGCGCTAAGATTGTCACCGCTACAGCCCTAGTTTTAAGATCGGTGAGTGAGAAGTGAGGACTTGGGGTTTTCCGCAGTAAAATAATAAATAGTTAGCAAAAACAGCGACGCGTTGGAGTATCTAGACCCCAGCCTGAATGACTATCTCAGTCCAAAACGTTGTAAATTAAGTACATCTTGTGTCTTTGGTTTGAGATAATGTCATCTCGAGTTGTTCAGGATTACCCAATTAAACCTTTGAAAATGTGTTATTGGATGCCTTGATATGGTTATCTATGTGTGCGTTACTCTTTTTACCATTAGCCTCTCTTTTTACTGTCTCTCTCTTTTTACTATCCCTCTCTCCTCAACATATCCCTCTCTCCGATTGCAGTGATAAAATCCATAACCACGTGGACAAGCTTGTTAAACTCTAATTTTATCCCTGGTCGTAAACAGATGGTTCAGAAGAGCCGGACCAAATCTTAATCAAGACCTCATCTGACAACTAAAGCAACCTGGACTCAGGGGTTGACCTAACATAGTAAACAAAAATCCAGGACACTCAAATTAGTATGATATGTTATGTTGGGTATGGTATGTATTAATTTGTGGATGTCCATTATCCATTTTGTATGATATGTTAAGAATTACAATTTGCATGATACACTACATGACCTTAAGTATGTAGACACCTGCTTGTCGAACGTCTCATTCCAAAAGCATGGGCATTAATATGGAGTTGGTTCCCCTTTTGCTGCTTCAGAAGCCTCCACTCTTCTGGGAAGGCTTTCAACTAGATGTTTGCTATGGGGACTTGCTTCCATTCAGCCAAAATCATTATTGAGGTCGGGCACTGATGTTTGGTGATTAGGCCTGGCTCACAGTCGGCATTCCAATTCATCCCAAAGGTGTTCAATGGGGTTGAGGACAGGCCTTTGTGCAGGCCAGTCAATTTCTTCCACACCAATCTCGACAAACCATTTCTGTATGGACCTCGCTTTGTGCACCGGGACAATGTCATACTGAAACAGGAAAGTGCCTTCCCCAAACTGTTGCCACAAAGTTGGAAGCACAGAATCGTATAGAATGTCATTGAATGCTGTCACATTAAGATTTCCCTTCACTGGAACTAAGAGGCCTAGCCCGAACCATGAAAAACAGCCACAGACCATTATTCCTCCTCCATCAAACTTTACCGTTGGCACTATGCATTCGGCCAGGTAACATTAGCTAGGTCTGGGGTTAAGGTTAGGGTTAAGGTTAGGATTAGGGTTAGGGTTAGGGGAAGGGAGACCAAAAGTAGTAAGTAGTTGCAAGGTTTCTAATTTGCCAAAATGCTAAAGTTGTCCTTGAGACATTCGCGTTATACAGCCACCGATCCAACCCGACCAAACATCCACATTTTTGCCTTTTGTAACCATACCAAACTTAACATATCATACTAATTTGAGTGTCCGGTATTTTTGTTTACTATGACGTCTAGTCTATGAGACCAGGCTGACTAAAGACGTGTAATACAAGTGAACTATCTCCCAAGGCCTGACAACTCCACCACATGTCTTTGATCCAGAATGAGCCAGACCAAAGCTAATGCAACATAAGTCCATCATAGCAATGCCTTTGAACACTACTCTGTCTGACCCACTAAGAATGCCAGCAGTGCAATGGGGTTAATACACCGAGTAGGTATTATGAGCAGTGATAGAGCTACGCACCACACCTCAAGTCTAGTGCCACACACACTTGACCCTTATTTTACCAAGTCAGATTACATATATATTTTACAGCAACGACCTGGGGTTAGTGTGGGGATGATTAGGTCGCTGGGGATGCTCCCGAATGGCGCAGTGGTCTAAGGCACGAGATCTCAGTGCAAGAGGCGTCATTACAGTCCCTGGCTCGAATCCAGATTGTATCACATCCGGCCGTGATTGGGAGTCCCATAGGGCGGTGCACAATTGACCCAGTGTTACCCGGTTTTGGCCAGGGTAGGCCATCATTGTAAATAAGAATTTGTTCTTAACTGACTTGGCTAGTTAAATAAAGGTTAAATATTTTTTTTTTTTTTAAATGTGGCCATGATTGTATGAGTACCAGATTGGGAATTTAGCCAGGACATAACACCCCTACAATAAGTGCCATGGGATCTTTAGTGACCAGAGAGAGTCAGAACTCCCAATCTGATAGACTGCACCCATGCATGGCAATGTCCCTTTCACTGCACTGGGATCTATTGAGACTAGAGGGAAGTGTGCCCCCTACTGGACCTCCTGCATCACTTCCAACATCATCTGGTCTCCCATCCAGGGACCAACCCTGCTTAGCTTCAAGAAGAAAGCCAGCAGTGGGATGCAGGGTGGTACACACTCATCAACAAACTCACATACATACTGTATTTAAAACAAATATGCATACATTGATTCTTAGTTTAATAAATTCTTGCATACAACACTGCTTCAGCCTATATGCCAATTATCACCATGGGAACAGCCCTGAGATCACCCTGATGATCCTGTGACCCGGTAGGTGTGTGAAGCAGGTTCATGTCCCAATCTTCCCTCTATACACCATAGCACCTCGCCTCTTATAGAGTAGTAAGCTATTTTTATTGGTTAATCTTTTTTGTAGGCGAGTGTTAAATAACCGTTCGCTGTAGAGTTTACTCCCCCCTAGTGGTGTGTTTAGACCAGTGTCAGGCTTCTGTGTCACCATGGCACCCCCAGCCCATTTCCTGGGTTATAATAAGAGACAGACAGACAGAGAGACAGGAGGTTTAAATAGGTGTGACCAGATGGAGACCTGAAGTCACTGTAAGTAAATACAGACACAGAGAGCTAAACATATCTGCCTACTGTCCACACACAGTAAATAACACAGGACTAGGACATAACTTCTACATGACATACCCACATGACGTACTGTGGCATGGGCTTAGCCTGCTCTAAGAGAATGGAGAAACTGTTGAGAACTGCTTGTTCTGCTGAGCACTGTACAAGTGACTGTTCAAATGAAATCAAACCAGATATTTACACTATCAGAAATGTACTTTCAGCTGGTGACACATATTGATATTTTGCTATGCTACAGACATGACATTAAAGTAGTTGACCATACATCTACAGTTCAAGGTGCATTACATAGGCTTATATGCACAATTATAAGTTACTTCCCATCTTCTGTATCTATTGCTCCCTCTCATAGACAAAACACACTGTAATTTCTGCTTTCACACAGGCACGTCTCCCTGCACAGTAAGCAGTGCTCTCAGAGCAATACTACAGCCAATGTCATCAGAGTATATTGTGTAGATTGTGTTGGTAAGGCCACAACTTGGGGTTATTGTTATACAGGTGAACACAGTTCTTGACTAGGGTCGGTACACGCCAGAACTGAGTTTCGGCACTTGATATAAAATATTGGTTTACAAATATTACAGAGTTCCGGCACCTAAATATAAACAGTACCTGCACCCAAAATGTGTACCGGTACCTATTTCAGTCCAAGTCAAGCGCTGGGTGTACAGACTGGTGATTCAGCCATACCAAAAGGAGCCTTGTGTGGCGTGCTTCTACAGTAGGTTCTCCTAATTTGCTGTGAATGAGACTACGCTTAATTATGCTATCTCTTTCTCACACATTCTCTCTCCAATGTATCCCTCTCCGTATGCCAAATCTACACATATTGCAGGTGTTCTTGCAGGTGTAGTGAAATGCTTGCGTAAAAAACAAGTGTTTTTGTCATGTCCCTGTTAACCACAGAATCCTCTTCTCCCTGACTTGTTGTTAAGGGATGTGTTTCTTAGGTCTATAAGGTGGTCTATCCAAAACAGGTCTATCTCTGTCCGCCTCATCCCCCTCTCTTTACTTTTCTCCCTGCTTTTCTCAATGTGGTGATGAATGTAGAGTCTGCTAGAGAAAGGTGAGAATGAAGGCAGGTGTATTGTGGAAGTTCAGCCCTAAAGGGTTGCTTATGTCTCATCAAAGATTGACATTCTCAGAAATCACACACAAACAAGCATGCACGAACACACACACACACAGTCGCACACACACACACACACACACACACACACACACACACACACACACACACACACACACACACACACACACACACACCACACACACACACACACACAAACTCTAACACTCTACTGTGTAAAACACACACCCGTGAGAAGGCCTGTCACAGTTACCAGACACTTTGAAAAATAACTCACTGCTCACAGATATCTCTCACTCTTGATTCTATAGACTATTATATGTGCCATAGCTATAGATTTGACCCCATAGCCTCATACATGATGTAAAATTGTAATATTATATTCGCATACCCATACTGTCACAGACAGGCTGTTGCCTGGACCATATTCCTCCAATACAAACTGCCAGACCACATATTGCTAAGTGTCAGTATATTGGTGAATGTACTACTGACAAATAATTGTGTCAGTATATTGGTGAATGTAGTATTGACAAATAACTGTGTCAGTATTGTGGTGAATGTAGTATTGACAAATAACTGTGTCAGTATTGTGGTGAATGTAGTATTGACAAATAACTGTTTCAGTATTGTGGTGAATGTAGTATTGACAAATAACTGTCTCAGTATTGTGGTGAATGTAGTATTGACAAATAACTGTGTCAGTATTGTGGTGAATGTAGTATTGACAAATAACTGTGTCAGTATTGTGGTGAATGTAGTATTGACAAATAACTGTGTCACTATTGTGGTGAATGTAGTATTGACAAATAACTGTCTCAGTATTGTGGTGAATGTAGTATTGACAAATAACTGTCTCAGTATTGTGGTGAATGTAGTATTGACAAATAACTGTCTCAGTATTGTGGTGAATGTAGTATTGACAAATAACTGTCTCAGTATTGTGGTGAATGTAGTATTGACAAATAACTGTGTCAGTATTGTGGTGAATGTAGTTTTGACAAATAACTGTCTCAGTATTGTGGTGAATGTAGTTTTGACAAATAACTGTGTCAGTATTGTGGTGAATGTAGTTTTGACAAATAACTGTCTCAGTATTGTGGTGAATGTAGTATTGACAAATAACTGTCTCAGTATTGTGGTGAATGTAGTATTTCAGTAACTTCAGGGGATAGTCAGAACAGCCATTCATTAAGGCAATCTAACCACAGTGCCACACTTGGAATTGCTTTTAACTTACCAAGGCTAGGGTCATTACTGTATTTTACACTAAATAGTGTAACAGACCTTAGAAAATGTGACATCATAAAAGTTTTTAGGTAACGCTTGAACTCCTCGCCATAACATTTTATTACGATGTCATAAACATGTCGTAAAGCTTCATAGCATATGTCATAACTTATCATAACTTGACAAATATAAATTATGGCAATGCTATGACATGTTATGACATGTGTTGTGACATATTGGGATATTTTCTAGCCTTATGATACTGATAATATTATGCAGTAAACAAAGATTAGTGCATAATAGTGTCAATATTTCCAACATTGAAGTGTTCTTACCTGAGCCCCACATTGGCAGCTCCTCTCCTCCTTGGTTGAATGGATCTAGTACTTCAAAATTGTACAGATTTCCCAGAATTAACCGGTATAAATGAGGAGAGAAAATGTTGTCCTCTTGCTCACAGAGGGATGAGAGAGAAGAAGCGAATCCAAGCAGATCCTATAGAATCGCACGTAACTGTAGGAGAACATATGAATCACAATACTACAGAGAGCTTACCACATAAAAACAAACACACTCAGAGTGAGTGAGAGAGAAAGGGAGAGTGAGAGAGAGATGAGAGAGACGTAGAGTGTACGCAGCCACGTGCGCACAGTAAAGCAGAGATCAAACACCAGGCTTATTCACACTCTCTCTCCCTCTCTTACCCTCACACTCTCTCTCCCTATTTCTGTCTCGCACTCGTTTTGCCATAACTCTATTCACTTACGTTTTCTTTTCCTCCCCTCTCTTACTCCCTCCCCTATTTTTTACTCTCTCTCTCTCTCTCTCTCTCTCTCTCTCTCTCTCTCTCTCTCACGGCTTCCTTTCCTTTACTGTCACTATTTTTCCTCCTCTCTCTCTTCAATCCTTCCTTGCTTCCCCACCCCCGGAGAGAGAACGGAACAAGTGCACAAGATTCCAGCAGCTAATTCTGCTTCTTAAGACAGGGAACTTAATATGTGAGGACAACTGTGAGGACGGAGGGAGAGCAAGTGAGGAGGGGGGAGGGAGGGCGGAAGGAGGGAGCAGGGACAGAATGAAGGATGGCAAATTCAAAGAAGAGAAGTGGATAGAGGGAAGGAGGGGGGGGAGTTAAAACTAAGAGTCATTGAAATTAGGGAGAGCGAAAGAGGGAGGGAAAAAGGAAGAGAGGGAGAGGATTTGGAGATAGAAAGAGAGAGAGAGAGAGAGAGAGAGAGAGAGAGAGAGAGAGGGTGTTGAGGGAGTGAGGGAAGTGAGATTGACAGATGAAAGCATAACACAGGGAGAGGAGTGTTTGTTTTGTTTGACTTAGAGATGAATTCACACACTAGTTTTAACTGCCTCCCAAATGAGCTCCTATGTCAGCCACACTAAAAGTTGTGAATGGCTGTGGCTCCATCGGGACCTGTGCATCATAACTAGACTTTACCAACATCCATCGTCACTGTAATTAATTGAACACACCATGGCGAGAGAAGAGGTAATACAAGTACCAGTCCATCTCAATGTCTCCTCTATGGCATCTAAGATTGTCATCTAAGCTTATAAAACTCCCCTAGATAATTCCTTGCCCCCACTACCTTAGACCAAAACAGAAGAGTCTTTTTAACACTTTCACACCCTGATCTGCTCATCATTTACGCTATTCCTTTTTTTGATGTTATTTTTATGGAATGGTCTGCCTACCCATGTGAGAGACGCAGACTCGGTCTCAACCTTTAAGTCTTTATTGACCACTCATCTCTTCAGTAGGTCCTATGATTGAGTGTAGTCTGGCCCCGGAGAGTGAAGGTGAACGGAAAGGCACTGGAGCAACGAACCGCCCTTGCTATCTCTGCTTGGCCGGTTCCCCTCTCTCCACTGGGATTCTCTGCCTTCCATGCCGTCCCTATGAGGGGGCTATACTCAGCCTTGTCTCAGGATTGTAAGTTGGTGGTTGAAGACATCCCTCTAGTGGTGTGGAGGCTGTGCTTTGGCAAAGTGGGTGGGGTTATATCCTACCTGTTTGTCCCTGTCCGGGGGTAGAGTCGGATGGGGCCACAGTGTCTCCCAATCCCTCCTGTCTCAGCCTCCAGTATTTATGCTGCAATAGTTTGTGTCGGGGTGCTAGGGTCAGTCTGTTTTATCTGGTGTGTTTCTCCTGTCTTATCTGGTGTCCTGTGTGAATTTAAGTATGCTCTCTCTAATTCTCTCTTTCTCTTTTTCTTTCTTTCTTTCTTTCTTTCTTTCTTTTTTTCTCTCTTTCTTTCTTTCTTTCTCTCGGAGGACCTGAGCCCTAGGACCATGCCTCAGGACTACCTGGCCTGATGGCTTCGTGCTGTCCCCAGTCCACCTGGTCGTGCTGCTGCTCCAGTTTAAACTGTTCTGCCTGCGGCTATGGAACCCGGACCTGTTTACCGGACGTGCTGTTTTCAACTCTCTAGAGACAGCAAGAGCAGTAGAGATACTCTGAATGATCGGCTATGAAAAGCCAACTGACATTTACTCCTGAGGTGCTGACCTGTTGCACCCTATACGACCACTGTGATTATTATTATTTGACCCTGCTGGTCATCTATGAACATTTGAACATCTTGGCCATGTTCTGTTATAATCGACACCCGGCACAGCCAGAAGAGGACTGACCACCCGTCATAGCCTGGTTCCTCTCTAGGTTTCTTCCTAGGTTCCGGCCTTTCTAGGTAGTTTTTCCTAGCCACCGTACACCTGCATTGCTTGCTGTTTGGGGTCTTAGGCTGGGTTTCTGTGACATCATCTGATGTAAGAAGGGCTTTATAAATACATTTGATTGATTGATTGATTTGAGTTGTAGTTCATTTGGGGTAGAGTTGCTGTAATATAATGGTATCGCCTGCTGTTTTTTTTATTAGATTATGTCATATGAAATGATACACTGATATGAAGACGAACACAGAACTCCTAATCCATAACAAGTTAACTCCTGACATTGCACCGACAGCAGTTTACAGGAAATGTAGATCCGATGTCATGAAATATGCTTGCAGGGTGCCATATAAGAGAGGCAAGGGAGGGGGGGGTGGAGGGTGGAGGGTGGCGGAGGAGGGTGGAGGGAGGAGGGGGTGGAGGGTGGAGGGTGGCGGAGGAGGGTGGAGAGGGAGTGAGATTGACGCATGGTGCAATGTCGAGTAAATGTCAGTCTAAATCTGATGTGCTAAATGGCCTTCTTAGAAGTCAGTTCTTCCCCTCTGCCCCTCTTCAGTGTCTTTTATCCTGCCAGTGAAATGACATGTGGATTGACTGGCATTAGATAACAGAGTATTGTATATCTCATTATTTATTGTAAAATGTTTAAGTGACATATTTAACACGAGGGCCAGTTTCCCACACACAGATTAAACCTAGGCCTGGACTAAAATGCCTGCTCAGTGGAAAAACTTATTTGAAGTAGTTTTTTACTCCAGGACTAGGATTAACCTGTCCCCCCAAAATGGCACTAAATATATCAGAATAGTAGTACTGTTGAGTTTAAGAATTAGTCATGCACGTATTTATGTGTATTAGTATTATTAGTATTATTAGTATTATTGGTTATCTAGTTGCCTGTATGAGTTCCTAAGGATGAAGTAAAAGGGTATTTATGTGTATTAGTATTATTAGTATTATTCATTATTTAGTTGCCTGTAGGAGTTCCTAAGGATGAAGTAAAAGGGTATTTATGTGTATTAGTATTATTAGTATTATTCATTATTTAGTTGCCTGTAGGAGTTCCTAAGGATGAAGTAAAAGGGTATTTATGTGTATTAGTATTATTAGTATTATTCATTATTTAGTTGTCTGTAGGAGTTCCTAAGGATGAAGTAAAAGGGTATTTATGTGTATTAGTATTATTAGTATTATTCATTATTTACTTGCCTGTAGGAGTTCCTAAGGATGAAGTAAAAGGGTATTTATGTGTATTAGTATTATTAGTATTATTCATTATTTAGTTGCCTGTAGGAGTTCCTAAGGATGAAGTAAAAGGGTATTTATGTGGATGTATATTCCAGGATTATGTCTGAGTGTTTGATGGAGGCAGTAAAAGCAGTAATGTGTCGGTCCTGTTAGGCTTGGCAGGGCCCCACGGTGTGAATACTGAGCAGGAGAGCGTCCATGTAAACTCATATCCATGTGTTCAGGCAGGTCAGACAGCCGTCCTCTTCAAAGTTTATCCTGACCTATGGACACACACACACATTCATAAATCACAGACATGCACATGCATATGCTCTCGCTCTCTCTCTCTCTCACACACACACACACACACACACACACACACACACACACACACACACACACACACACACACACACACACACACACACACACACACACACACACACACACACACACACACACACACACACACACACTACCACCCCTTCTGCGTCTGCCTCTGGCCCCCTTCCATGGCAGGGTAGGGTTGGGGGACAGTAAGGAAGGGCAACAAACTGGAACAGTTAGCACATTTCACCATCTGAGAACGTTAGGATAGAGTTACAGGGGCACACACTCCCTATCTCTCCCTCCCATCCCCCTCACAGGGACTCCTTCTACTCCACACAGCTTGCTTGTCTGCCTCCTTTCTCTAATAAAATGTTTACAAGAATAGTGGTGGCTATTAAATATGGCAACTTAACGAAGGATGTCTTAGTTCTCCCTGACTGAGCTGCATTTGGCCCTTTACATATGTCTTTTATATGTCCCCTCATGACACCTATTGGTACCAGCATACCAACATGCCAAACGTCCAAGATGTTATTTCTTACACTTAGAAGTTGCCTTTTCTTTCTAATGAAACTGGTAACTGGAAGTGTAATTCTTATGGCTGGAAATGACCATAGGTGTAGGAAAACAAGTTTGGGCAATATTTTGTCCAACACATGTTCAGAACCCAGCAATTTTTTTTCTCACAAAACATAAGCTTCTGGTTTTTGAAAATGATATATCCATAGTCTATTTTAAACAGAAAACTATTTTGGTGTAAACTGTAAAGCGTGCAAACTTAGATATAACTATCTACCATACACTCTATCGTTTTTCCTTCAAAGTTCCCTTTGAAGATATAATCAGTGTGATTTTGTGATGAATCCTTTTTCATGTCTGACCACGGTAATTAATCATAGATTCTGATGATAGCGCAGGACTGTATGCAGATTTCTGTTAGAGTCTATTCCCCAGCTAGCTTCATTAGTCTAATTATTCCATAAAAGAAGTAGCTCACTTCATCACTCAGTCTACATGCAAATGGGATAGATGCTCCACTTCTACAGTAGGGAACGTACGGTAGTCCAATGTCCAACTGAAGAGATTCTGAGATACCCTCCCACTCCCTCCTCTGATCCCCATCTCTACTCCCACTGTTTCCACTCGTCGTGGTCACAGCTGAAGAACATTGAAAGTGGTTGTGAATATTAATCGCTAGATCACTCTGCAATAGGCTGTGCCTCCTCATGTTGTCCTTCTTTGCTGTGTTGTGTTCTGACATGAAGAGACGGGCTGTCGTGTTTATAACATAATAGATTCATGTTGATGGACCAAAAAAAACAGTATCCCTACGCCATAGTGCAAACCAACGTCGTTATGCTTTACCACTTTAGATCGCGTCTTATCAAATACCATTATCAAACAGTTACAACCCTATCGTATTGTCTGTGTATTTGAATTGCCTTGCTGTCTTAATTTCATCATCAACCTGAATGATGTTGTTCGAGGAAATGTATCATCGTGCAAGGATTCTCCACGAATAAATATTTGTTTCACCAGTAACACCATCAACATTAGACTACTAGGGCCATCTTGTGGCTAGGCTGATGAACAGCCTCAGCTCTGATCTACAATGCAAAAAGATTGTAGGACTGCAGTCTCACGCTAGGTGGCACTGCGACTCTATTATTGCAATTTGTAGGTAGGCATACAGCCCATGGACTATATTTGAACTGGACAATGTATTTATTGGCAATGCCATTTCTCAAGATTGGCAGTGAATGTTACTTTAGATTATAGTACAATTTGTGTGTAGAATCCATGAGTGTAGAACCATGTAACCATCAGGTATGTTTACTCTACTCTGAAAACATAGTTTATGAAGCTACCAATTACTACACACAGGATGAAGTTAAGCTACACTAAAGATACTCTTCAGAAAAATATAGTTTACTTAACAAAATATACTTTGAAAAGTAGTTCACTACATCCAAACAACTTTGTGAAAAATTCTGGTATCTAAATCTGACCACAAATTGAAAGAACAGATTGCTCTGGAGGCAGATGTTAACAGAATGTGTAATTCAGCATATTAAACACAAAAACTTTAAGTCAGAATTAGGCAGGTCTGATGCCTACTTCACCATATGTCTTCTGTTCTCTCTACATGGAAAAAAGTAATTAACTACTGAAAACATTACCAATATTTTATTTTATTTTAACTACCACCAAGCTACTGCAAAATGTAGTTAGATGTAGTAAACTACTCCCCAACACTGGATGTAGACCAGTATCAACTTTATAATGGCTTCATCTGCAGGCTTTGTAATAGTGTTTATTTTTCAAGCTTTTTGTTGTTATGTTGAACAAATAAGTGAAGAGTGTGTGTGTGTGCGTTTGTGGTGCGGATGAGGGTATTTGTGTTGTGTGCATGTGTGTTATTGATGAGGATTGTGCAAAGCTGTATTATTGCACAATGAGTAAGTATGTTCCATTGCAGTGTACTTCATGAGAGAGGATGAGGAGTTTCCTCCCCTACCCCTCTTCCCTCTGTCAGGATTAGTGTGGTAATGCAGCGATTCGGACACTGAGCTCTGATCAGCTGCTTAATACTGCTTTATCCCTCCAAACAACAACACACGTAATGTATGTAAATGTAACACATATAAACTCAGCAAAAAAAGAAACGTCCTCTCACTGTCAACTGCGTTTATTTTCAGCAAACTTAACGTGTAAATATTTGTATGAACATAAGATTCAACAACTGAGACATAAACTGAACAAGGTCCACAGACATGTGACTAACAGAAATTGAATAACGTGTCCCTGAACAAAGGGGGGGTCAAAATCAAAAGTAACAGTCAGTATCTGGTGTATACAGCTACATTAAGTAGTGCAGTGCATCGCCTCCTCATGGACTGCACCAGAGTTGCCCGTTCTTGCTGTGAGATGTTACCCCACTCTTCCATCAAGGCACCTGCAAGGTCCCGGACATTTCTGGGGGGAATGGCCCTAGCCCTCACCCTCCGATCCAACTGTTCCCAAAAGTTCTCAATGGGATTGAGATCCGGTCTCTTCGCTGGCTATGGCAGAACACTGACATTCCTGTCTTTCAGGAAATCACGCACAGAACGAGCAGTATGGCTGGTGGCGTTGTCATGCTTGAGGGTCATGTCAGGATGAGCCTGCAGGAAGGGTACCATATGAGGGAGGAGGATGTCTTCCCTGTAACGCACAGCGTTGAGATTGCCTGCAATGACAACAAGCTCAGTCCAATGATGCTGTGACACACCGCCCCAGACCATGACGGACCCTCCTCCTCCAAATCGATCCCGCTCCAGAGTACAGGCCTCGGTGTAACGCTCATTCCTTCAACGATAAACGCGAATCCGACCATCACCCCTGGTGAGACAAAACCACGACTCATCAGTGAAGAGCACTGTTTGCCAGTGCTGTCTGATCCAGCGACGGTGGGTTTGTGACCATAGGCGACGTTGTTGCCAGTGATGGCTGGTGAGGACCTGCCTTACAACAGGCCCACAAACCCTCAGTCCAGCCTCTCTCATCCTATTTATTGCCCTGACCACATCTGCAGTCCTCATGCCTCCTTGCAGCATGCCTAAGGCACGTTCACGCAGATGAGCAGGGACCCTGGGCATCTTTCTTTTGGTGTTTTTCAGAGTCGGTAGAAAGGCCTCTTTAGTGTCTTAAGTTTTCATAACTGTGACCTAAATAGCCTACCGTCTGTAATCTGTTAGTGTCTTAATGACCGTTCCACTGGTGCATGTTCATGAATTGTTTATGGCTCATTGAACAAGCATGGGAAACAGTGTTTAAACCCTTTACAATGAAGATCTGTGAAGTTATTTTGATATTAATGAACTATCTTTGAAAGACAGGGTCCTGAAAAAGGGATGTTTCTTTTTTTGTTTAGGTTTATAATTGTGTACAATCCTAAAGGTGGTACGGTAGTGTCCCATTTGTAGATGTAGACTAACCTGTGTACAGAGTTATCATCAAAGGCTTAGGGCCTTTTCGGGGCCCTAAGCGAGATTTGGTTGGGGGGCCTCCCACCTCGCAACAAAACATTTCTATATTTTATATATATTTTAGATGTATTTTCACACTATGAGTTAATAATAATGCTCTTTTAGTGTAAGAGCTGTTTGAAAAGACCGCCTGAAATTTCAGGTGGTCTGTTTTGGTGGGGATGGAGTTTTGGCCCTCCATGGTGACATCACTATGTGGTACATTAGTTAATAGACCAATAAGAAAAAGTGTTCCACACCTGTCTGCCAATAACATCTAATTGTCAGTTTTCCCCTCCCTACTCTGGCCACTCCCGGACAGAGAAATTGCTCTTTGCTAAGAAGCTATTTTTGTTTATTTGTTATAATTTTAATTGGAAACAATCACAGTAAGGTACTTAATTGTTACACAGAAATTATTTAATGTTGAGATTTTGAAAAAATTGGCTGCATTGGACCTTTAAAGCAATTTTATAACACATTTCATGCAATTCCACTCATTTTGCTATGTGGCAGAGAGATAATTTTTTGTTTGTTTTACAGCTAATTTCCTGCAATTCTACCCATTTTGCCATGTGGTGGAGAGAAATGTTTGCAGTTTTTAAGCAAGTTTTCTGCAATTTTACACATTTTGCAAGTCATTACAAAAGTCATTACATGCCATGTTACAGTTTTTCTCAGTCGCTTTGGTGCATTTCTTAGATCAAAAGTGCAATTCTTGATACCACTTGTACAAATTCCAAATCATTTAGTCACTTGTGCACATCATTAAAGCAATTTCTTATTCCTCTGAACAAATTGCAATTGATAATGTACATATGTCAGCTTTTTTCCACATTATCAATTGCTCATGTCATGTTGATCAAAATATAGTAGATGGTTCTCTATTGAATAGTCTTACCCCTCAAAACATCTAGGCATTAGTTCCTTGCATAAGCCATTACATGCTAAATTGTTGAACTATTTGTCATAAACCGTCAAGCATAGTTTTACACATTTCTATTAGACCTTTTGTACAAAAACGTGAATTGATGAATCGTGCAGGTGAAATTGACCCTCACTCATGAAGGAATGTAAAGTGTTAGTTCAACCAACAATCAACCAGTTGTCTAAATTGCTCAAAGGTGCATCTCATGAAGAATCAATTGGCAAGCATATATAGACAGACCACAACACAGAGTTGCAATTTTCCAATAATGGATGGACCAGGAAACGAACAGGGTCAACAAGCCAAGAGGAGGAAGGATGCGTGGTGGAAGGCAAAACAGAGGAAGAGACAGAAGAGGACATAGGCGCATATCTGATGACATTAGGGCCACTATTGTAGACCATGTTGTCAATCATGGCCTTACAATGGCTGAGGCGGGTCGAAGGGTGCAGCCGAATATTGGGAGATCAACCGTGTCCTCAATAGTTCAAACGTTTCGAAGAGAGAACAGGTCTGTCCACCAATGTACAGTGCACTGTTACTGTATATAAGCAGTATACTGTATACTTCCTACAATGCTTCATATTACAGTTGTCCACTTGTATTTCACAGCATACAGAAATATACTCTATACAGATACATACTGCACCTTACATGCACCCACCTGTATGTTTTACAGTAAAATGTGTGTTCGCATAGTTTTTGTCTATGTGAAAGTGGGCAATGCATCACTGCATTTTTCCCCACCAAGGACTGCAAGATTACCTCAAACCGGTGGCAGAGGACGCCTTTTCACACCTCAACAGGAGGAGGCTATTTGCACCATGGTCCGAGCAAACAATGCCATGAGACTCAGGGAAATACAAAGGACCATTATAGAAGACAACGATGTCTTTGAAAACATCCATACGGTTAGCATCTCAACCATCGACAGGGTGCTGCATAGAAACCAGATGAGTATGAAACAGCTGTACCGTGTACCTTTCCAAAGGAATGAGGACAGAGTTAAGGAGCTACGGTACCTGTATGTACAGGTAAAACATATATCTATGTAATTACTTTACAGCAACATTTTATAGTGATACATAGTACACTAAGCATAAACAACATACATTTCCATTGCTGTGGAAGGAACATGCAATATATGTACATTTTATGTCACTCTTCCTTACCAAAACAAATGCAACTGTGTGTTCTGGGATATAGAGTATAATGGAGTTGGAATCAAGTGAACCCTCTCACAATTTTTTATACGTGGATGAGGCTGGCTTTAACTTGCCCAAATGTAGAAGGCGGGGTCGGAATATCATCGGTCACAGAGCTACTGTGGATTTGCCAGGTCAACGGGGAGGAAATATCACCATGTGTGCTGCTATTTCGGAGCATGGTGTCCTAACCCATATCCCCCTTATAGGGCCATACAACACCCAGCATCTACTCAACTTTTTAGAGACTCTCTTCAGGGCTGTCATCCCTGATGATGAGAGGGGTCTGTTTAGAGAGGATTTGCCAAAGTATGTGGTCATTTGTGATAATGTGAGTTTCCATCGATCAAACATCATAAGGCAATGGTTTGTGACCCACCCGAGGATGCTCATAGAATTCCTCCCACCTTATTCACCATTCCTTAACCCAATTGAGGAGTTCTTTTCAGCATGGAGTTGGAAGGTGTATGATCGTCAGCCACACACACAGATGACCCTGTTGGCTGCAATGGATTCTGCATGTGAGGACATCACAGTAGACGCCTGCAGAGGATGGATAAGGCATTCCAAAAGATTCTTTCCACGTTGCATTGGAAGGGAAAATATCCGGTGTGATGTGGATGAGAATATGTGGGCCAACAGACAGGAACGTCTGGATGTGTAGAGACAGCACAACAGTGCTGCGGGCAAAGTTGTGCCTAAGGGGTGGTTTCCTGTGTTTCTTTCTAATTTAGTTTTTTTTCCTTTGTGCCCCTTGGGTTGTCCAGTCTCTTTCAATCAATAACCCACATACAGTAATATGTAAATAGTACTGTTGAAATTGATATATGCCATAGAAGTGCAGCCTTGTGCATTTTCAATACAGTAACTGTCATCCAAACTGTAGCCTAAGTTTACATCAGATAATACTGTCAAAATACACAAAGAGAGCGAGAGTACACAGTCATTGTTCGTGAACAATGACTCAATGACTTATCATTCTGATGACACTGACATGAGCATCGGCATGAATATTTACTTTTGAGAGATGTACTAAGGATTTTTAGTGACTGACTAGCTTTAGAAACATATCTATTGTATATTGCAGTTTGTACAAATTGTTCTGAGAAATGCACTTATTATTTTGCACATGTTAGGGATGATGTGAAAAATCCACCAAAGTGACTGAGAAAAACTGTAATATGATATCTGAGTTAGAATGACTAACAAAATCAATTTGGCCCCCTGGAGGTCAGGGCCCCTGGGCACATGCCCTGCGTGCCCAGTCAGTATTCAGCCATGATTACTGCAAGTTTAGATAGCTGGCTAGACTAACTACCAATCAAATACATTTTAGCTGACATACTGTAGCTAATTGAGTGACTGTCAGTGACTGACATAACAAGAGAAAAACTGGTAATGCACAACCAAATTTCAATATTGCTCCTTGTGTATTGTACTATTATCACTCTCAATAGTAAGTTGAGATCCTGACAGAGGTAAAAAATAAATAAAAAAATAATGTAATTTTTTGGGATCGTTGGCCCCCTAGCAGCCGGGGGCCCTAAAAGACCACTTATGCCTGGAACCGGTACTGCATATCATATCATTTAAATACACAACAACTAACAGATGTCACCAGCCAATATTTCACTCAGAGAATTATGAATACAGAACCTCTAAACACGATGGCCCTGCACAATCTGTTACTCCAAGACCAACTTCATTCCCCCACATTCACCTCTCTATCACTCCTCCCTCCTCTTCCCCTGTTTTCTCACATACTGATCAGCCTCTGTCTCTGATCAGAGTGATCAATAGTCAATGTTGACTCTGTATGTGTGTTTCATTGTGCTTGAAGTTCAGAAGAACAACCCCCCCCCCCCCCTCACACACACACACACACACAGAGGCTTATGTTAATCCTTGTAAAAACAAAGCAATATATTTCGCTCAAGCCAAGCGTGGGATGTCCGTTTATATCAGGATTACGGTTTCAAATATATCTCCTCTGCTCCAACATGATCTAATACTGAACTGACATCTATATTGGACTGGGGGCACATTTGACGTAAATATTGTGTAACAGCATAGATTGTTAGTACTCAACTGGATGATGTGATGAAACTGACCACCAAGAAGCTCTTAGACCACTCCCACCCCTGACCCCTGAACCCAGATGACCTAATAACCACAGTAAACTGACCTCTCAGTGGGTGGTCTCATCTCAAGCCAGTACAGAGGTTGGACAGACAGACAGACAGACAGACAGACAGACAGACAGACAGACAGACAGACAGACAGACAGACAGACAGACAGACAGAGTGAGCGAGCACTGGGCCTCAGCTTGGGAAGAAATATAGTGCCTTGTGAAAGTCTACACACCCCTTGCTCTGTCTTTATATTTTGCTGCCTTCAAATTTGATCTGAAAAGGGATTAAATTAGATTTCTTTCCTACAGATCTACCAAACCTACTCCACATTTTGAAAGAGAAAATTATTATAGAACATTTTCCACATCAATAAAAAAACGTATTGTAAGACATGTCTTGATTGCATTTGTCTTCACACCCCAGAGTGAATACTTGGTGAAAGCAAAGCAGCTTTGGCAGCCATTACAGCTGTGAATATTTTTTTCTAAGATTCTACCAACACTTAGGGCAACATATATACATTTTTGTCAAAATTGCTCAAGCTCAGTAACTTTTGGAACTTTTGGTTGGAAATCATTGATGGACAGCAATATTCAAACCGCGTCTCTGATTTTCAAGCAGATTTAAGATAATTTCCATTCAGGAACACTCACCGCCTCTTGAAGTGTCTTTAACATTTGTGTAACTGTCCAATTGAAAAATAAAACTATCCCAGGGTTAGATTTTCAGAAGACTGAAGCGGGTTTTCCTCTAAATATTTACATTGGCTTTGCTCCTTTAATATTTATTTTGCTCCCAAACTTCCCAGTCCTTGCCGGTGACAAGCATACCCATAACATGATGCTGCCACCACAATACTTGAAAATACAGAGGGTTTATCTCTGTTGTATTGGATTTGACCCAAACCTGTAGTTTTTTATTTAGGCCAAAACGTTGTATTTGCCATGTTGTCTTCTTAATGGCCTTGTTGAAAACAGAGTGAATGATTTGGAGTGATTTTTTTTTTTCTTCTTTTAACTTTGTTATATGGGCCAATAATGTGGAGTGAATGCAATGTTGTTGATCCTCTGTATTTTCAAGTATTGTGGTGGCAGCATCATGTTTTGGGTATTCTTGTCACTGGGAAGGACTGGGGAGTTTGTCAGGATCAAAATAAATACAGATGTAGGATCTTAATTTGAGCCAGTTTACTATAGCAGGAAAATAATCATGCAGCAACAAGAAATGCAAATTATTATGTGGATTATAATGAATAGAGATTTTTGTAGGGGTTGATACATTCATAATGAGGGCAAATCAAGTGCGACATTATAAAGTGTAAATTAAACTTTAGAAGCCTTTTTAAAACTAAAATACACCACAAGTTCGCATTTCCTGCTTTACAGGAACATTCTCTGTAGCAAAAGAGTGATCAAATTAAGATCATACATCTGTATAAATGAGCAACGCCCAGGTAGAAAGTTAGAGAAAAACCTGCCATCATTTTCTGAAAACCTAGAGAGTTGTATTTTTCACTTTTAATGCAGAGACACACCAGAATGGTTTTCCAAGTGGTGTTGGGTGTTCTTGAATGGTCCAGTCTCAGTCCTGACTTAAATCTGCTTGAAAATCTGAGACAAGGTTTGAATATTGCTGTCCATCGATGATTTATAACCACATTTTCTGAGCTTGAGCAATTTTGACAAAAGCAATGGATACTGAGTATACAAAACATTAAGAACACCTGCTCTTTCCATAACATACACACCTAAAATAGTTATTTGGCTGTCCCCATAGCAGAACCCCTTTTCATTCTAGGTAGAACCCATTTGAGTTCCATGTAGAACCCTTTACACAGAGGGTAAACGTTGGCATGAAGAATCGGGAGACAGGTGCAGGAATGCGTAATAGTTTTTTCTATTGTACCCAAATTATGGCGTGCCGTCTTAGGGCACGGGGATGAAGACCAAACAAGCACGTACACAAAACACCGGGTTGAAACCCAAACAAAAGAACGAGGAGTACCTCGAATAAATACACACGAGCACAATGATTAACACACGGTACGAGACCCGTAAACATCTGCCCAATCCACAAGGGCACGAAAGCCCAAAACACACAGCACAGGTACTCACACGCACCAACGGACATTGGAACAATAATGGACAGCCCAATGGAAACCAAAGGGCACACGTGTACAAGTACTAATCAGTGGGAATAGGGGACAGGTGTGCTTAATGAAAGTTCTGGATGGATCCGTGACAATCTGGAACCAAAAAGGGTTCTACCTGGAACCAAAAAGAGTTATCCTATGGGGTCAGCTGAAGAACCCATTTGGAACCCTTTTTTCTAAGAGTGTAGACTGACCAGGTGAATCCAGGTGCTCTAAGAATTGTGCATGGTTGGTAGAAACTTATTAAAAATTATTCACAGTTGTGATGTCTGCCAAAGATGTTTCCACCATATGCACTAAATACATCTGAATTAATATTTTTTTTGGAGTAGGTTGTGTAGATTGCTATGTACATTTTAGATTCAATTTTAAGGCAGCAAAATGTGATTACACTAGCGACTGATTATAGACCTTATACTCTTTCCCTCTATTCCACTCTTTCTCTCTCTCGCTTTCACATTCTCTCTCTCTTCTCTTATCTCCCTTTTACTCATCCCTCTCTTACTCATCCCCACAGTGCTCATGTGTTTATGTTAACTCTCCCTCTCTCTCAGGTCTTCTCTTCTCATGTCGCTCCGTTGCTTTCCTGCAGTAAAAGTGCCCATCTGTCCCTTCTCTCCTATTCCTCTTTCGGTCAATTCTACAGTGAAGGAACTGTGGGGTGGAGGGGGTCATCAAGGGTCAGAGTCAACACGCCCCGCTCCCACAACCATTCACAGCTCTTTAACACCTAAACCCCTCTCACCCCACACATGCACACACACCCTGCACACCGTCCCTGCCCCCTACTGCCTCATCCCTGTGTTGTGCCCCCCCCCCAACCCCCTGCTACATCACCCGCCTGGTGTGTGTTAGTTTGTGTGTGTGTGTGTGTGTGTGTGTGTGTGTGTGTGTGTGTGTGTGTGTGTGTGTGTGTGTGTGTGTGCGAGAGAACTGAGCCCAGTTGAATAGTACAGGATTATTACAACAGCGAAAGCCTCCCCCTCTGCCCTATGAGGCCAGCCATCTTAATCACCAAACTTCATCCTGCTGCAATCCAGCCTCTGCACATCCACTCTTTCATTAAGAGCTAGCCAATGGATTAGTGTAGCTAAACCAAAAGATTGAGAGCGAGATGAGAGATGAAGTTGAGGGAGGAGAGTGGGAAGAGTCGAGAGGGAAAGAGTGGGAGTGGGTTGAATGGTGTAAGAGGAAAAAAGGAGGAGGGCCACTTGCCTTGTCTGGTGATATTTCTTTGTAAAGTAAGATGTCATAACCTTCACTCTGCCTATCAGTGAGACATACAGTGAAGGTATAATATCTATTGTCTGCTCGGTATGAAATATTTGTTCACAAGAGGTTTCTGATCTTTATACTCTAAGAGTGAGTGCAGATGGACTCTGTTAGTGACAGTGTCATCATGTCTCTCAGTGAAGAGTGAGCAGGGACTCTCTCCGTCTCCACCATTCTCTCTCGCTCTCTTCGTTTTTTCTCTCTCTCCTCCTGTCTTCCTCTCTTCATCCCCCCCCCCCCCCCCTCCCAATATATTTTTGGCTGGCTTGCTATCAAGACAATCTCCTCATCTTTCAACATTCACCCACAATAACCTTTATTGTCTTCTTGAGAACCACACAGCTTTTTAGAGGTTTCAATTGTTCAAATGCCAGACAGCTTCTGAATAATGTCTGCCCAGCAACACACACCCAATACACACACCCTCGCACAAATACTTGTTGCATCACCATCTTCCACCTGTCTATGTATGTGTGCGTGTGTGCGTGTGTGTGTGCCTATGTGTGTGCGTGTGAGCAAAGTTATGTGTCATTCCAATGCTGAATGAAGAGGGATGGGATTGGTTGGAGGCGGGTTTATGAGGGGGTGTAGCTCACCCTCCTGTGCATTTGCCCCCCCTAGCTGTCTGTCAGAGAAATGTCCCTCCCCTCTGTTTCTCCCAGCTGTCTTTCCCTCCAGAGCCAGCAACCTCAGCACAATGCAGGGTCAGGGGTCAAGAGAAAGAACAGGCTGCGTTTACAATGGACCCACAGTGGCCATTTAACAGCAAAACTCCCCTTTATGCATCTCCATTTTTCATGTCTCTCTCTTTCTCTCTCTCTCTCTTTATCGCTCTCTCCTTCTCTTTCTCTTTATTGCTCTCTCTTTATCTCTCTCTCTCTCTCTCTCTCTTGTTATCGCTCTCTCTTCATCGCTCTCTCTCTTTATCGCTCTCTCTCTCTCCTTCTCTCTCTCTTTATCTCTCTCTCTCTTTATCACTCTCTCTCCTCTCTCTCTTTATCGCTCTCTCTCTCTCTCCTTCTCTCTTTCTCTTTATTGCTCTCTCCCTCTCTCTCTCTCTTTCTCGCTCTCTCTCCTCTCTCTTTATCACTCTCTCTCTCCTTCTCTCTCTCTTTATCGCTCTCACTCCTTCGCTATCTCTCTTTATCGCTCTCTCTCCTCTCTCTCTTTATCGCTCTCTCCTCTCTCCTTCTCCTTCTCCTCTCTCTCTCTTTATCTCTCCCTCTCCTTCTCTCTCTTTAGCGTTCTTTCTCCTCTCTCTCTCTCCTTCTCTCTCTCTTTATCGCTCTCCCTCCTTCTCTGTCTCTCTCTTGCATGCTCGTTTCTCACTCCCTTTCTGGTCTCCACCTGTAGGCCTAGGGGTGTGTGTGTGCGAGTGTGAGTGCGTGTGTGTGTGTGTGGGGAAAGGATTTTCTCAGGGGTGGTAGCATAATAACAGTAGTCACAGAAGTACTCTCAGAAGTACTCCCCCCCCCCCCCCCCTCCCGTCATCTTCTCTACTCCCTCTCACCTCTCTCATTGTGTTACAACCTGTCCATACTCTCACATATCACTCCCTCCCACTACCTGCAAACACCCTAATTGCAGTTGGTCCTTGACTGTCTTTTGACCTAACAAGACAGTTTTTTCATCTAAGCAAACTCACTTTCAGAATTTCACACCAAAAAAATAAGTTTACATTGTTTTAATTCATAAAATGTTTGTTAAAAAATACAATCCAAAAGTTTTCAGCTCAAGGAACATTTGTACATTTAAAGGAACATATTTGGCAATGGAGAAAGTGTCTGGACAGAATATTATACAACATATACAGTATATTTGATTTAGGAATGTCCATGAATAAGATCCACCTGGCTGATAGTTCAACTTCAATCACATTTTGGAATTTATATTTGTTCTATTCATTACAACAGCAGACATTTCTCATTTCCTCACGGGCAGTTTTCCCCTTGGTCATCAGCAACATTACACTAGCAATATTATATGAGAATCTCTTTTCAGTGTGAAACAGGAAAGAACACACAACAAAGGAGAAATGGACACAGAGAGATAACAGATACACTGTCAGAGTCCATCAACAATGTAACAAGGACAGCACAAATAGAGAAGGCCAAGACCAAACACATATAAAACGGATAAACACAGCATTACTAACAGCAGTTCATATAAATATTAAATAAGATAATAAATAAATGTATAATGCATTAACGTGAATGATGTTTCATGTTCCCAGTGCTGGTCAGAAGTGCTCATAATGTGGTCATAATGTGGTCATAATGTTGTCATAATGTGGTCATAATGTGGTCATAGCGGTCAAGCTGAAGTCCTTCTTCAAGACAGCCTTTCCACCAATAGGAACTAGGAATAGGAAATGGTCAAGTTGTGGGTGCCTTTTAACCTAATCAGCATTCAGAAACAACCGCAGCAAACAACTGGTTTAAAGTCAATCATGAGCAGACTTTGACAGTGTTGAGCCCTAACCTTTACAGTACACAAATGTAAACAACAGTCCACAACAGCACTACCCAGTTGTTCACAACGATGGGCTGCTTTCACAGTGTTCAGTACCAAAGTCTGATTTCTCCCAACACCTCAGTCATAGGTTAAGATGAAGCCAGTTGGGGCAGGGTGATTGTTGTGTTGTTGGAGAGAGTAACATCTGCCCCATCTGTCCTCTCTGGCCCTTAATCCCCATAGACTGTTCCCATCTGCGGGGGTGCCATGTGAGGAGGGTGGTACGAGTCATAGGGCATCTCCAGGGGCAGCTCATAGCGGGCGCTCTGGTACAGGCCCATGGAGGAGGGGGGGTAGTGGTGAGGGGGGAGGTAGTGGGGAGAAGACTGCTTGGGCACCAGGTTATTGCCGATGCTGAGCGGGGGTGTTGGGGGGCCATCGTAGGGAGGGGTGTTACAGTCATTAGGGGAGTGGCTCTCGTAAGCCCCTCCTTTCATTCCCCTCAGATGGAGGAGGTGGGCGGAGTCCAATGTACCATAGGGCGGGCTGGGCAGGCCGGGGGAGGAGTAGCTGATTGGTCTAACAGCCATCCCCACACCTCCCAGGACTGTGGGCCCTCCTCTCCCCCCATTCCTGTCCTCAGGCCTCTCCTCAACAAAACCCCCAGGCCCGAGCTGCAGACAGCCAGCCACCAAGTTGCTGGTGGGCTGGGAGAGGCCTTCACACAGGGTATCCATGAAGGCCCTGCTCTCCGTGGACTGGTCCCCTTCCAGAGCTTCAGACAGGGCACAGATGTAGTTGCGCGCCAGCCGCAGGGTCTCGATTTTGGACAGTTTCTGAGTCTTGGAGTGGCAGGGCATGATGCTGCGCAGGTTCTCCAGCGCGTCGTTCAGCCCGTGCATCCTTGAGCGCTCCCGGGCGTTAGCCTTCACACGTCGCGCCTTGAAGCGCTCCTGCCGGGCTTTGGTCATCCTTTTCCTCTTGGGCCCTCGGCGTTTGGGAGCGTTCCCGTCTCCCTGGCCCTCCTCTTCCTCCTCCTCCTCATCCTCCTCCATATCCTCGCTGCCCAGCTCCCTGCCCAGGTGGCCCATTCCGCCTGGTCTGTAGCGGTGTGCTTTGATTGGCTTGTCTCCGTCTGGGGAGCTCACGTCATCATCCATCCACTCCAGAGAGCTGACTAGCTCCGCCCCCTCGCTGGGCCTTCCGTACGAATTGGCCATCATGGTCTCCTGGAAACAACACACCAACATTAGCAATAGTTCTGACCTTAACATATACACTTTTTATCAAATATTTTGTACTAAGAAAACGAGGCTCATCACAACTTTACCCTTTGACTTGTTTTGTCTATCCTGTCCAAAACTGATGTGAATTGAGAGTAAGTTTTCTACTGATAGACCTACTGATGCTGGGACATTGACCCAAGCTGGTCTTGAGGACCAGACCAGTCTATTTATAGCAGTTTTGTCCCTACTGTAGTAGCCTCAAGGTGAGCACTAGAGCAGGACTGATCTCAAACAAAAATCTCACGTAATTTAGTTTTATGTTTATGTTGTCTGTTCATGAGAGATTAGGTCAGGACTAGCTTTAGCCTGCTTACTCTACAATCTACTTAGAACCACAATCAATTGTCTAAGCTAAGGCCTCTGATTACCAGTTTGGTGCAATGCTTTGGGGGTTCTTTGAATATTTTAGGGATTTTATGTTTTAAGATTTTCATGAAACATGCTGCTTTCATATGTAATCTGTTTGTCTGCAAACAGCGTGCGTAGCCTACAAGGATTATTTTCATCCGAGGGGAGACTTGATCTCGGGGGACTTCAAAACTCTGTAATTGTTACGGTGCGTGAATGAGGACCCAAAAGCGAATCAACTTAAACAGAGCTTCTTTAATTACCAAACATAGGTAGGCTCAGATGGACCGGCAGATTCCGACAGGACAGGACAAGGTTACAGCAAACATGACGGCAGTCTGGTTCAGGCATGAATGACACAAACAAACAAGAATCCGACAAGGACAGGAGCAGAAACAGAGAGAGATATAGGGACCTAATCAGAGGGAAAAAGGGAACAGGTGGGAAAAGGGGTGACGAGGTAGTTAGGAGGAGACAAGGCACAGCTGGGGAAAAGAGGGGGAGAAAAGGTAACCTAACAACGACCAGCAGAGGGAGACAGGGTGAAGGGAAAGGACAGAGACAAGACAACATGACAGTACATGACAGTAATTCCTCGCTTTTAGGTTGCGGCGGACACCGGGATGCACTCTCAATCTGGGCCATTGCGGGATTTGCTCCCTCCATGGATGAAGCGGCAACATGGGATTAACTCAAGGTTAGACTACATTCCCGGATCAGTAACAGGGAACTCAGAAAAATCTATTTATAACTCTGCAACAATTTTTTTTTATGATTATGGCGATGATAGGCTAGATTTCACTAGGAGTTTTCACTGTAGGTTTGCCCATAAGTTATCTATTTGGGGAGTTCTAGAAAATGATCTTAATTTAGCCTATTAGATCCTCTATAGCAGGGGTAGGCAACTAGATTCGGCCATGGGTCGATTTTTGTCGAAGTGGATGGTCGGGGGGTTGGAAAATAATTTGCACACTGCAAATTGACCACAACTAAGCTCAAATATATATATATTTGAAAATAACAATAATTACCTTCATTATATTGAGACACAATCACGTCTCTGTTTTTATTCGTGGGAATACTTTGGTGAATTCCTGGTGATTGTACAGACCAAAAACTTTAAATCTTTTTTTTGTTGAGGCGAAAAAACATTTGGGGAGAAAAAAAAATGTCTGCTGCCCATCCCAGATCTATAGGCCTATTTGAAACTAGGTTTTAAGTGATTTGTCCACAATTTTGTGTGTGTCATTGATTTTTATTCCGCACCATAATTTAGTTTGATAACCTATAGCATAGGCTACTTTCATACAATTATTAGCCTAATATCATAAATATGTTGTTTATTTATTGAGATATTTCCCAGCTGTGTCAGCAATGATTATGACCATTTTAGGAACAAGCTGATGACCAAAGTGATTCTGAAGCAGGCTGAGCAGGTGGGGTAACCCAGGTTTAGGCTGTCTTTGGATAAATAATCCCTGTTTCCATTTAAAGGGAAAATCTGCAGTTGCCACATCCATTCTTTGGACTTATAAATTAATGATATGCACCCATTGATTCTTGAAGAATATAAGTTATAAATGCCTCATGAGCTTAGTTCAACTGCCACACCCCTTCAGAGCCCAAAATATATGTTTGTTTTACTCCAATGTTTGTAAACAAAGTACATGTAAACAAACACTCTATAGCTTCAAAATGTGGTTAAAACTATCATTTTGATATCATAGATGCTCAGTCCTTGCATTCATAGCTCTGTCTATGAATTTGAGATTGTTACATTTCTCCATCCCCATCCTTCAGCTTTTTACAGAAACAGGGGCGAGGACAAGGCTTTGTTATTGTTTCAACTGCTGATTGCCACTTTAAGTAGGCTTACACCTGTTAACGTTTTCCCTTAAGATTATGCCAGGCACATTTTAAGAACAGCAGCCTAGTGCCTAATGATCATGTCGCAGTTCTTAAGAATCCTAAATTGATAACTATTTATTAATCTGTCTGTAGCCTTTCTAATTAATATGTCTGTAGCCTATGCCTCATTCCCGTTACTTAGCCGAATAACCTATGGGCCTAACCCAACATTTAGAAAATGTCAAATAATAACCCACTAGGCTACCTTACCAATTTAGAAATGGTCAACATTTCACATTTCACATTCAACTTCACATAAATATTATTAAAATATTTGAATAGTCAATTATTACTATTCCAATGGGCCTATGCTATTCGAAATAGACTATGATCTCTGGAGAAAGAAACATTGACATTCATTCGAAATGAAACAGATGAGGTTGGCCTACCTGATATTTGAAATAACGCTCCCTAGGACCTCCTGTAAATTGTTATTGGCTGTTGAGCGGATTTAGCCTACAGTTTACTATCTCAATTTGCCTAAAGCACTCAATCTTGAACTTTCTCCCCTGCGTCTCCTTCGCAGTTGTCAGTGTTCCATCCCAGAGTGACGCCTCTCTGCAGTTCACTCCGCGGGGGCCCGGGGTTTTAGCGTCCAACCGACAGACAGGCTCCTCCTCCCGCTCTCTCATCCTCTAGCATCCAATTCATCTGCGCTCGAGCGCGCGCGTGGCCCGGCCCGTGGCCAATGTCATGAACAAAAAAGTTCACTAGTTGTGTGTGTGTGTGTGTGTGTGTGTGTGTATGTGTGTGTGTGTGTGTGTGTGTGTGTGTGTGTGTGCGTTCGTGCGTGTGAAACAAAATCGTTTTAATTAGATTGATAGCCTGCAGGCCTAAGCTCTTATGGCCCATAACATTATTGCGGCACTACATTAGAACATGTTCATAGTTACAATCGTTTTATTTGTACAATTTTTATTATCAGTCTGTATCAACAAATAAGCAGTGCAACTTTAGCGTAAAGTGAGATGCTCTGCGAGCTTAACCGATTGTGACAGCTTGCGGTTGCGCGTGAGCAGGTGTTTGCGCCATTCCCTCGTAATTCATACATCCGCGTTTGCTGAACCGATATTGGCGTCGGGCGTGAGCTCATTGCACCCAATTACGCTAATTAAATAGGGCTCCAGAGACATCCCTCACGAGACGGGACAGGCGCGGCGCCTGCATAGAGAAGTCCTGAGGTGAAAGACAGAACAAACTAACCGAATGGAGACAGGTCATCTAGCTACAAGTGGGCTGTTATTTGTGAAGCAACTTGGCCTACTAATTTAGCCAACTCTACAAGTAGGTAGGTTATACCATAGAAATATAATGATTCTAATTATGTGGGTTATACAGAGCATTTCATTTCCTCATTCTGTGAATTATTTTACAATTATGCTTTTAAAGGGTATGTTCATCTCTGTATAGACTTGACATTCAATAGATACACAGTGTGCGTGATTGTGTGAGGGAAAGATAGAGAGAGATGGAGGGAAGTGCTACTGTCCCATGAGAGAAAGAATCACATGTGCTCATGCTGGAGGGAGCGGTGAGTGAGGGGTTGGATGGGGGGACTGTCTGTGCACCCAACGGATGTGTCTCACACTCCCCAGCCGACCCCACCACCACCACCACCACCACCACCCCCTTCCTCTCCCTCTCCCTCTGGGTCAATGCCTGTCCTACTCCACACCTGCAACCCAGAATGGAAATAACTGAGCCAGGCCTTGCTCTTCCCCAGAGTGGGAATAGCCTCACTTCGGCAGACTCAAAAGCAAACTATGGGTGACACAAAACAAGACAAAAATAAACATATGCCATTTAGATATGAAGACAAGCTGCCACTTTTCTCACATCCAATTCATCCTTTTTTTTGTTCTCTTTAATTTTCACACATTTCAATTTATCTGGAGCAAAATATAACTGGAGCAACATTAAAGGGGGAGAAATATCCCTATTCCACAAGTGGTAAAGAGGTAGATATGATTGCTGTCATGTGCCTTAGTCCCCTTGGTGTTGGTCATGCACTATGAACTTTTCTGACAGATGGCTCATACTTCTTTCCTCTTCCCCCTTTTTTCTCGTTCAGTAACTATCTGCTAGCGGCTCAGATGCAGTTTTATTCTCACCTGACCTAACATTGACCCCTAAGGACTCTCCCTCCTCACCTTGCCTTGCGTCGGTATATTTCTATGTTTGCTTGAGAGGGCAGCAGTTTCAGCTGCAGAAAGCAGAACCCCCCCCCCCCCACACACACACACACAAACACACACAAGCACACAACCTCTTCCTGAATCCCCAGCGTTCCTGTTTTCAGTTACAGTAGGGAGAGGGGGCTGTGTCCATCTGTCAGACAGGGAGTCCTATGAGAAATCTTGATACCCTGTTTGGGAATGAGGAGAGAGCACTTACATGTGTGTGTGTTGGTGGGGGGTTGGGTGTTGCAATTTGTCTGGAAAGACTGCATGTGCAACTATAATCAAGTTGTAAACACTTTTATTCACAATATCACGTATCAGAAATGATGCTATTACAATGTGCAATAGATTTTTTTTATTGTTTTTTTACAATTGATTTGAGAATAACATATCACATTCACCTCTTTATGTAATACTTGTGGGCCCAACCATCCCATCACCGACATTCTCCCCAAATACTTTTGATGTTTTGAGTAGGGAGGACAATAGGCTGATCATATTGTTTATTATTGAGCGTTCAGAAAGACAAACAGACCTCCAGAGAATGAAAGTTACTCTGAGTTTCATGGTCCCTCATCAGCTTGGAAGCTACATTGAGCCACACTTGAACCTCCCTCCAACCTAAGCCCTAAACGTTCTGGTGATCTGGACCATGTGTCCTTATACCAACCATCCCATTGATGAGGCCACTCCACAGGGCCACAAAAATAGACACCCCCCAGCTACACCCCAAACCCTCTTAACCCTTCCCTAAACCCCCCGTTTGCCCCCTGCGGTGCGTGCTCATTGGCCGACCGCCTTCAGGCGTTCCTTTTCCACGGGCCTATTGTCTGGCCCCATAAGCAGCTTTGTTTCTGCATGTGCAGCTGGACTGGCCCGCTCAGCCATTAGCCACGACACGCTAAAGAGAGCGGGATAATATAATTACAAAACAAAAGTCAGGTGGCTACTATATCTGCCAGGGGGAGCCCATTTGGGGGGCTATCTGTGGTGGGGGTTGGCGGGTGGCCAGCTATAATTCGATTATGAAGTTGTGAGAGCGACAAAAGGAACAATTGAATATTTTTCTCCCACTCGCCCCACTGTGGTTTAATTTGATTCCATTTCGGGTATAAAAAGAGAGGACATTTACTCTTCTACTTTTCAGAGTCGCCGGCCCAGAAAATGTAATATGGTCTGACAAAACTGAACTGGGGAAATTACTCACAGAGCGTATCGTTATTGTCAGATCGATGTGAGACTCAGCCCATTTATTGAGGCCCAAATCAGATGAATTCCTGAAAGACGTGGTTTTTGTATGAAGTGACTGGCCTTGTGTTCTCACTTGGCACGGACGCACACACACCGGGGGACAATGGGATCTAAGGCAGATCCATCTCCTCTAATACTTTCTTTAAACAGGGGTGCAAGTGTGTCCCCCTGTCCTGTCGGTAGACCTAGAGTTTATCCCGTTAGTCACCCTGGATGAGTGAATGGGTAAACTCGACCCCCCATCCCAGCTGGAAGCAGCCTCACACACGCAGATCCTCACCCCCAGCTGGGGTGGGACACACAGGGCTTTACGGACAGCTGATAGGAACAGGTTTAGCTAGTGGGTACTGTTTGGAGTAGGTCAAGCAGAATTGGATCTGCTAAATGTGTTTTTGTTTCCATTAGTTTCCATTCGTTTATCGGTGAGGAGTGCAGGACACTGCTTATTCTTTTGCTTTATTTTTTTGGGGGGTAAGACAGTAAGCGATTGTGTCAGATGCACACATGCTCTTAGTGGTGGGGTGTCCCCATGTGCCCGCTATAGGAGCGTGTAAATGCCAATTTTCAGCCCCGTTGGGCATAGTTTGATCAGGCCCTCAGGAGTGCATGGGATTCTCATACCCTGCAGATTTCTTCATTGCTTGACTAAGGGCTATATTCAATATGTATTGCTGAAGCTATAGATTGTGCAATAGACATGCCAAGGTAATTTCCGATTGAGCAGATATATACAGTGTTTACAAAATGCAGTCTCCGCTGACACAGGAAATTTGCCTTCAAATATCAATCTGAATGCTGAATGTCTGCAATACATTTATAGTGAGCGCAAAACATTCATACATGAATTGTCCCATTTACAAAAATGGAACCCATTTACAAATACAAATAATGAAATGCTCTTATGTATCAGGACTAAGATTGGACATTGTTGAGTTTGATGCGGGATGTGATTGACAGACTGTTGCTAGCTTGTTGAATGTTGAGTGGCTGCTGTGTGCTTCAGTTCTAGGGCATGGCAGGGAAGGCGGAGCCGATGTACTTCTTCCCATTCCTATAGGAGGAGTGTTCCCAGGTGTAGGTCTGGATCACCAGTGGCTTCCCTCCCAGGCTCTGTTTACACCTGGACATAGAAAACCAGATGAAATCATAACACTCAATGGCAACAAGCACAAACACACATATACAGTACACAAGCATAATGAGACATAATGGGACACACGGTCCAAAATGGATGGAAATGGAGAACAGCAATGGCTTTGAATAGTGTGTACATCATCTTTGGTAGATAATGAAAAATAATTGACACACACACACAAAGAGTACTCGCTGTTTCCCTGGACGGGTGATGTAGCAAAGACTGTACATGGCCAACTCGAACTCAGAACTGTAGCCAATGATGGCAGAACCAACCTGCTTGAAGTAGCCATCCCACGTAAACTGCATCCCAAGAACATCAGGGTAGGAAGTCCACTTAGAAAGAGAGTGAACAAAAGGAAGATAAAATTCGACATACAAATTAGGATCTGGCTAAAGATAAATGAATCAGTTACAGAACCCATTGCCATTTATGGTTGTGATCTGGGGTCGGCTCACCAACCAAGAAATCACAAAATGGGACAAACACCAAATTGAGACTCTGCATGCAGAATTATGCAAAACATATCCTCTGTGTACAATGTAAAACACTAAATAATGCATACAGAGCAGAATTAGGCTGATACCCACTAATTTTCAAAATTCAGAAAAGAGCCATTAAATTCTACAACCACCTAAAAGGAAGCGATTTCCAAACCTTCCACAACAAAGCCATCACCTACAGAGAGATGAACCTGGAGAAGAGTCCCTGAGATAGCTGGTCCAGGGGCTCTGTTCACAAACACAAACAGACCCCACAGATCCCCAGGACAGCAACACAATTATACCCAACCAAATCATGAGAAAACAAAAAGATAATTACTTGACACATTGGAAAGAAGGAATAAAAAACAGAGCAAACTAGAATGCTATTTGGCCCTAAACAGAGAGTACACAGTGGCAGAATACCTGACCACTGTGACTGACCCAAACTTAAGGAAAGCTTTGACTATGTACAGACTCAGTGAGCATATCCTTGCTATTGAGAAAGGCCGCCGTAGGCAGACCTGGCTCTCAAGAGAAGACAGGCTATGTTCACACTGCCCTCAAAATGAGGTGGAAACTGAACTGCCCTTCTGTCACGACTCCCCCCGAAGTTAGCTCCCCCGCCTGTTCGGGTGGTGCTCGGCGGTCGTTGTCACCGGCCTACTAGCCGCCACCGATCCCTTTTTCTTTTCGGTTAGTTTTGTCTCATCAAATCAAATCAAATGTATTTATATAGCCCTTCGTACATCAGCTGATATCTCAAAGTGCTGTACAGAAACCCAGCCTAAAACCCCAAACAGCAAGCAATGCAGGTGTAGAAGCACGGTGGCTAGGAAAAACTCCCTAGAAAGGCCAAAACCTAGGAAGAAACCTAGAGAGGAACCAGGCTATGTGGGGTGGCCAGTGCTCTTCTGGCTGTGCCGGGTGGAGATTATAACAGAACATGGCCAAGATGTTCAAATGTTCATAAATGACCAGCATGGTCGAATAATAATAAGGCAGAACAGTTGAAACTGGAGCAGCAGCACGGTCAGGTGGACTGGGGACAGCAAGGAGTCATCATGTCAGGTAGTCCTGGGGCATGGTCCTAGGGCTCAGGTCAGTTGAAACTGGAGCAGCAGCACGGCCAGGTGGACTGGGGACAGCAAGGAGTCATCATGTCAGGTAGTCCTGGGGCATGGTCCTAGGGCTCAGGTCCTCCAAGAGAGAGAAAGAAAGAGAGAAGGAGAGAATTAGAGAACGCACACTTAGATTCACACAGGTCCGAGATACTGTTGTGAAGAAGTTTAAAGCCGGATTTGGATACAAAAAGATTTCCCAAGCTTTAAACATCCCAAGGAGCACTGTGCAAGCGATAATATTGAAATGGAAGGAGTATCAGACCACTGCAAATCTACAAAGACCTGGCCGTCCCTCTAAACTTTCAGCTCATACAAGGAGAAGACTGATCAGCGATGCAGCCAAGAGGCCCATGATCACTCTGGATGAACTGCAGAGATCTACAGCTGAGGTGGGAGACTCTGTCCATAGGACAACAATCAGTTGTATATTGCACAAATCTGGCCTTTATGGAAGACTGGCAAGAAGAAAGACATTTCTTAAAGATATCCATAAAAATTGTCGTTTAAAGTTTGCCACAAGCCACCTGGGAGACACACCAAACATGTGGAAGAAGGTGCTCTGGTCAGATGAAACCAAAATTTAACTTTTTGGCAACAATGCAAAACGTTATGTTTGGCGTAAAAGCAACACAGCTGAACACACCATCCCCACTGTCAAACATGGCGGTGGCAGCATCATGGTTTGGGCCTGCTTTTCTTCAGCAGGGACAGGGAAGATGGTTAAAATTGATGGGAAGATGGATGGAGCCAAATACAGGACCATTCTGGAAGAAAACCTGATGGAGTCTGCAAAAGACCTGAGACTGGGACGGAGATTTGTCTTCCAACAAGACAATGATCCAAAACATAAAGCAAAATCTACAATGGAATGGTTCAAAAATAAACATATCCAGGTGTTAGAATGGCCAAGTCAAAGTCCAGACCTGAATCCAATCGAGAATCTGTGGAAAGAACTGAAAACTGCTGTTCACAAATGCTCTCCATCCAACCTCACTGAGCTCGAGCTGTTTTGCAAGGAGGAATGGGAAAAAAATTCAGTCTCTCGATGTGCAGAACTGATAGAGACATACCCCAAGCGACTTACAGCTGTAATCGCAGCAAAAGGTGGCGCTACAAAGTATTAACTTAAGGGGGCTGAATAATTTTGCACGTCCAATTTTTCAGTTTTTGATTTGTTAAAAAAGTTTGAAATATCCAATAAATGTCGTTCCACTTCATGATTGTGTCCCACTTGTTGTTGATTCTTCACAAAAAAATACAGTTTTATATCTTTATGTTTGAAGCCTGAAATGTGGCAAAAGGTCGCAAAGTTCAAGGGGGCCGAATACTTTCGCAAGGCACTGTAACCCCACCCACTTTGCCAAAGCACAGCCCCCACACCACTAGAGGGATATCTTCAACCACCAACTTACCATCCTGAGACAAGGCTGAGTATAGCCCACAAAGACCTCTGCCACGGCACAACCCAAGGGGGGGGGGGGGGGGGGGGGGGCGCCAACCCAGACAGGATGACCACATCAGTGAATCAACCCACTCAGGTGACGCACCCCCTCCAGGGACGGCATGAGAGAGCCCCAGTAAGCCAGTGACTCAGCCCCTGTAATAGGGTTAGAGGCAGAGAATCCCAGTGGAAAGAGGGGAACCGGCCAGGCAGAGACCTTCCCACTCCTGGGCCAGACTACACTCAATCATATCACCCACTGAAGAGATGAGTCTTCAGTAAAGACTTAAAGGTTGAGACCGAGTTTGCGTCTCTGACATGGGTAGGCAGACCATTCCATAAAAATGGAGCTCTATAGGAGAAAGCCCTGCCTCCAGCTGTTTGCTTAGAAATTCTAGGGACAATTAGGAGGCCTGCGTCTTGTGACCGTAGCGTACGTGTAGGTATGTACGGCAGGACCAAATCAGAGAGATAGGTAGGAGCAAGCCCATGTAATGCTTTGTAGGTTAGCAGTAAACCCTTGAAATCAGCCCTTGCTTTGACAGGAAGCCAGTGTAGAGAGGCTAGCACTGGAGTAATATGATCAAATGTTTGGGTTCTAGTCAGGATTCTAGCAGCCGTATTTAGCACTAACTGAAGTTTATTTAGTGCTTTATCCGGGTAGCCGGAAAGTAGAGCATTGCAGTAGTCTAACCTAGAAGTGACAAAAGCATGGATTCATTTTTCTGCATCATCTTTGGACAGAAAGTTTCTGATTTTTGCAATGTTACGTAGATGGAAAAAAGCTGTCCTTGAAATGGTCTGGATATGTTCTTCAAAAGAGAGATCAGGGTCCAGAGTAACGCCGAGGTCCTTCACAGTTTTATTTGAGTCTCATGAGTTACACCTGTTCCTATTTTGTGTGTGCTTGATTTGCTTCCCTATTTAGCGTGTGGAACCCGCCCCTTTGTTGTGCGGGATTATTTTGAAGTTCACGTTTCTGTCGTTGGTGTTGTTTGTGCTCTGGACCGTGTTACCCGTTGTTTTGGGTTGGTTTTGGGTTTGGTGCCGCATTAAAGTGCATCTTTCCCCTGGACCTCTGCACTCTGCGCCTGATTCCTATCTACACACCTAGTCAGCCGTGACAACTTCCCAACCTCCTGCCAAATGTATGACCATATTAGAGACACATATTTCCCTCAGATTACAAAGATCCACAAAGAATTCGAAGACAAACCCGACTTTGATAAACTCCCATATCTACTGGGTGAAATACCACAGTGTGCCATCACAGCAGCAATATTTGTGACCTGTTGCCACAAGAAAAGGGTAACCAGTGAAGAACAAACACCATTGTATATACAACCCATATTGATGTTCATTTCTTTTCCCTTTTGTACTTTAACCATTTGCACATCGTTACAACACTGTATATATACATAATACTGTCACGCTCTGACCTTAGATATCTCTGTTTTCTTTATATTTTGGTTAGGTCAGGGTGTGACGAGGGTAGGTATGCTAGTTTTTGTATTGTCTAGGGTTTTTGTATGTCTAGTGGTTTTGTAGGTCTAGGTATTTGTATGTCTATGGTGGCCTGATATGGTTCCCAATCAGAGGCAGTTGTTTATCGTTGTCTCTGATTGGGGATCATATATAGGTAGCCATTTTCCCTTTTGTGTTCGTGGGTTCGTGTTCTATGTTTAGTTGCCTGTCTGCACTATTCATATTAGCTTCACGTTTCGTTCGTTTTGTTATTTTGTTAGTTTGGTCAGTGATCCTTCTTTAATAAAGAAGAATGTACGCATACGATGCTGCTCCTTGGTCCGATCCTTACGACGAACGTGACAGAAGAACCCACCAAAAATGGACCAAGCAGCGTGTTCAGGAGGAATGGACCTGGGAGGAGATCCTGGATGGAGCAGGACCCTGGATGCAGGCTGGGGAGTATCGCCTTCCGAAGGAGGAAATAGAGGCAGCGAAAGCGGAACGGCGACGTTACGAGGAGTTATACCAGACACCCCCCAAAAAATTTTGGGGGGCACATGGAGCAGTCGGCGGAGCCGAGGAGCGAACCAGAGCCAGTCAGGGAGTCAGATGAGGAGTTCAAAATCTCAGAGATTCCGGAGAGAGGTGCTAGCATTGAGAGCGCTGCAGAGTGTGCGTGCTGAGGTGCGTGTCATCAGCCCGGTGTCACCTGTACCGGTCCCATGCATCAGGTGTCCAGTGAACCTCCACAGTCGAGTACGTCCTGTGCCTCCTCTCTGCACTCACCCTGAGGTGTGTGTCTTCAGCCCGGTGCGCTCTATTCCAGCTCCTCGCATTTGCCGGGCTAGAATGGGCATCCAGCCAGGATGCATTGTGCCAGCTCCATGCTCCAGGCTTCCAGTGCGCCTCCAGAGTCCAGTACGTCCTGTTCCTGCTCCTCGCACTCGCCCTGAGGTGCGTGTCACCAGCCCGGTACCACCTGCGCCGGCACCACGCACCAGGCCTCCAGTGTACCTCCACAGTCCAGTACGTCCTGTGTCTCCTCCCCGCACTTGCCCTGAGGTGCGTGTCTTTAGCCCAGTGCCACCTGTACCGGTCCCATGCACCAGGCCTCCAATGCGCCTCCACAGTCCAGTTCAGCCTGGTACCACCAGTGCCAGCACCACGCACCAGGTATCAAGTGTGCCTCCACAGTCCAGAGCTTCCGGCGACAGTTCCCAGTCCAGAGCTTCCGGCGACGTTTCACAGTCCAGAACCTTCAACGACTGGCCACAGTCCGGAACCTCCAACGATGGGCCACAGTCCGGAACCTCCAATGACGGGCCACAGTCCGGAACCTCCAATGACGGACCCCAGTCCGGAGCCTCCAGCGACGGATCCCAGTCCGAAGCCTCCAGCGACGGTCCCCAGTCCGGAGCCTCCAGCGGCTGTCCCCAGTCCGGGGCCTCCAGCGGCTGTCCCCAGCCCGGGGTCTCCAGCGACGGTCCCCAGCCCGGGGTCTCCAGCGACGGTCCCCAGCCCGGGGTTTCCAGCGACGGTCCCCAGCCCGGGGTCCCCAGCCCGGGGTCTCCAGCGATGATTCACGGTCTGGTTCTACAAAGGTAGAGGGATCAGCATAAGGAGGGGGGGCGCGTCCAGAACCGGAGCCACCACCGAGGGTTAGTTTGGTCAGTGTTCTTTCTTTAATAAAGAAGAATGTACGCATACCACGCTGCGCCTTGGTCCGATCCTTACGACGAACGTGACAAATACAACATTTGTAATGTCTTTATTATTTTGGAACTTCTGTGAGTGTAATGTTTACTGTTCATTTTTACTGTTTATTTCACTTTCGTACATGATCTACTTCACTTGCTTTGGCAATGTTAACATATGTTTCCCAAGCCAATCATGCCCCTTGAATTGAATTGAGTGAGTGAAAGAGAGAGAGAGAGAGCAAGAGAAATTGAGAGAGATCTCAGTCAAATCTTATTTTGTTGGAGACTTTGTGTTACGATTACAGAGTTGTGTCGTGATTGTGATGGTTTATTTGGTGCTTACAGGTCTGTCAAAGCTATGGCTGTAGTAGTCAATCAGACCCTGTTTCTCCAGCCGGTAGAACTGGAGCCAGTTGTGGAAGCCAGATATCTTCCCACACTTAATCTCCCCTACAATAGCAAATATACACTTTATGAACACACACACTCCTACATACACACCACATACACACACACTACATACCCATACACACACAAGTACACACACAGACCTGCTCGAAGCCGCTGGAGTCCATCTTGCCAGGGTAGCAGGAGTAGAGGTCGAACCACATCATCTTCAGGTCATGGAGGAACTTCTCCTCTGAGCCATAGCATCCTGGGGAGGAGGTCAGGTCACACTGGTTACTGATTCGGCATGGGTCCTCAGATCCTCAAAATACTTTACAGCTGCACCATCGAGAGCACCCTGACGGGTTGCATCACTGCCTGGTATGGCAACTGCTCAGCCTCCGACCACAAGGCACTATAGAGGGTAGTGCGTACGGCCCAGTACATCACTGGTGCCAAGCTTCCTGCCATCCAGGACCTCTATACCAGGCAGTGTCAGAGGAAAGCCCTAAAAATTGTCAATGACTCCAGCCACCCTAGTCATAGACTGTTCTCTCTGCTACCGCACGGCAAGCGGTACCGGAGAGCCAAGTCTAGGTCCAAGAGGCTTCTAAACAGCTTCTACCCCCAAGCCATAAGACTCCTGAACAGCTAATCAAAGGGCTACCCAGACTAAGTAAGTAAGAATTTCCCTGTAAGGTGCCAATGCCTGTTGTATTCGGTGCATGTGACAAATACAATTTGATTTGATTAATTAGGAACATTTTCTATCATTTTTCTTTGACTTTGGAAATGTAGAGTAGGTTGTGTACAACGGTAGCAAAATGCGAAGACTGTGCAAGGGGTGTGTAGACTTTCATTAGGCACTGTAAATACTCTTGGTGAAGGGCGAGCTCTCTGCCCAACTCAGTTGAACATGGTCTCCCTCAGGAAGGCGTCCTACTCAGCCAGCTGCTGGGGGGTAAAGTCCTCAGTGGTGCCTATGTTCCTCTTGTAGTTGTCCTGCAGGGACATGAAGGCAGCATATTTTTGGTTTTTTATTTAACTAAGCAAGTCGGATAAAAACACATTCTTATTCACAATTACAGCCTACTTGTAAATCAAATTCAAATACAATTTTATTGGTCACATACACATGGTGAGCAGATGTTAATGCGAGTGTAGCGAAATGCTTGTGCTTCTAGTTCCGACAGTGCAGTAATATCAACAAGTAATCTAACAATTCCCCATCAACTACCTAATACACACAATCTAAAGGGGTGAATGAGAATATGTACACATAAGTATATGGATAAGCGATGGCCGAGCGACATAGGCAAGGTGCAGTAGATGGTATAAAATACAGTATATACATGTGATATGAGTAATGTAAAATATGTAAACATTATTAAAGTGGCCTTGTTTAAAGTGACTAGTGATCCATTTATTAAAGTGTCCTGTGATTGGGTCTCAATTTAGGTAGCAGCCCTTCTGAGTTAGTGATAGCTGTTTAACAGTCTGATGGCCTTGAGATATAAGCTGTTTTTCAATCTCTCGGTCCCAGCTTTGATGCACTTGTACTGACCTCACCTTTTGGATGATAGCGGTATGAACAGGCGAACCCGGGTCTGTAGTGACGCCTCTAGCACTGTGATGCAGTGCCTTAGACCGCAGCGCCTCTCGGGAGGCCCTCTAACATATGACGGCTTGGAGAACAGAGATGCCTCGTCCAGGAACTGGAACAGCCTGGATGGAAGACAACACAGTCAGGACATAGGTCAGAGAGAGAGAAAGAAATAGAGCAAGGGGCAGAGAGAAGGGGGAGGTTGGACAGTGACAGAAAGAGGGGTGAAGATATAGTGAGAGAGAAAAAATGACATAAGAGACAGAGGAAGAGAGGAATAAGAGAACAAAGGTCGTTCTGGGAGCAGGTCTGGGAGACGGGCACTCTGGCCTGGGAGTCAATGATCAGCTCTGACGCAGAGGGCTTGTTGGAGTCCAGAGCATACAGAGCTTTAGACAGAGACTGGATCAGTGATGTTACTGCCGGTATCTCCACCACCAGAGCATAACAGACACAGGAAAGGAGCACTTTATTTTAGGGACTGCTACCCATAGAACCTAAAATAGCCTACCACCCATAGAACCTACAGTATCAGAACCATGGGGAACAGTTTACATGAATAATCATTGTACTGTTGTAGCACAGAGAAGTAATGACATTGTTTTAACATTTCATAGGTCATTTCGATGTTGTTGTGGGGTCATTAACTCATTATAATGTACTACAGGACAAATACAGTACCAGGGTTGTAATCAATTTGGTGTAACAGTTTGAGTAACAATTAAGCCATTTCCACAGAGGGAGGTGTAGTCGCTGCAGCAGTTGTTGTGATCTCTTCACTTGGTGTTGCAGTGGCACTTGTTCTGAGAGTTGTATTTCTCCCCACGGCGGCCCTGGCAGGACAATCCTGGAGCGGGTGCTTAGAAGAGAAGTCATAATTAATATGTTTTAGCTTAAATTTACATTTTAACAATAATGTCTTAAAGTGGTATGAACTGCTGAGTCCTGTGTTTCACATAAGGAGCCTATTGAAGATTGTTGTGATGTGGATGATTAGTGACGATTTACATTACACAACAATGACCTCTACTGGCCAAACACACATCCTGCTGTAAAAGACTGAGGGCACCCTGATTCAAACACTAGTGAACCATCCTGCCACTATGGCCCACAGCAAGGTGAATAGCTGACTGTTCTAATATTGAGCCGGTATGTTCATTTTGATTTTGTTCACACAGGTTGTGTAGTAAGGACTCTTTCAGATATGATGCAGGAGTATCTGTATGGTCAACTGTGATCGACCTTGACCACTATGTGAATTTCACCAGTTGTGGATAATTGCCCGGGATGTAAAAAAGGCCAGCTCAAACTAATAACAGATTCAAATGAACTGAGCCTAGGTGTAGTAGACAGTGGGATATGTTTCAGGGACATGGTTTTGTTTTCATGCCTCCAGATCAGAATGCCACAGTACCCTCTCACCAGTACAGAGGGCTACATAGTCATTGCAGCAGTTGTCATACTGGGAGAACTTCGAGTTGCAGTCACGACGGCCCTTGCAGGATGTGGAGCAAGATAGAGAAAAGGAACAAGAGAGAACAGTTTACACCCTGCTTTTGTTGACATGAAATAACTATAATGTGCTAAGCTTTTGGCTATTTTGGTAGAGTTCATATACAATTTAACTAGGCTTAGAGCCAATAAACAGAGGAATACTTTACAAACGGATGATAAACTATTCTAACTAATTGACTAACAAGGTGAATTGCTTAGAATAGAGTTGGACACTTTCTATTAACTGGCTAATGTATTGATAATTCAATACATTAGGCAGATTTCTTTCAGACAGTTTTTACCATCATAAAAAAAACTTTAAGATCTAAATGAAAAATGTATTTAATTCGTTTTGGGTGTGTTAGGCAAAGGCCAGAGTGACAACCCACAAGACAGCAGACCCCCAGGGCCAGGACTGAGCAGCCCAGCAGCTAGGGATTTCCTTAATAGTTATCTCCCCTGACGTGGGCATGTTTTCAATACAGACTCCTTTATTCGTCCTGAATTCCGTATAAGGCAACCAGACCTTATGAAAGTTACCCAGTATACCCTTAATCTTGTAATAAGTCAAATCTAGTGATACATACAGCAGAAGTCAGAAGTTTACATACACCTTAGCCAACTACATTTTAACTCAGTTTCTCACAATTCCTGACATTTAATCCTAGTAAAAATTCCCTGTCTTAGGTCAGTTAGGATCACGACTTTATTTTAAGAATGTGAAATGTCAGAAGAATAGTAGAGAGGTTGATTTATTTCAGCTTTTATTTCTTTCATCACATTCCCAGTGGGTCAGAAGTTTACATACACTCAATTAGTATTTGGTAGCATTGCTTTTAAATTGTTTAACTTGGGTCAAACATTTCCGGTAGCCTTCCACAAGCTTCCCACAATAAGTTGGGTGAATGTTTTTGGCCCATTCCCCCTGACAGAGCTGGTGTAACTGAGTCAGGTTTGTAGGCCTCCTTGCTCACACATGCTTTTTCAATTCTGCCGACAAATTTTCTATAGGATTGAGGTCAGGGCTTTGTGATGGCCACTCCAATACCTTGACTTTGTTGTCCTTAAGCCATTTTACCACAACTTTGGAAGTATGCTTGGGATCATTGTCTATTTGGAAGACCCATTTGTGACCAAGCTTTAACTTCCTGAATGATGTCTTGAGATGTTGCTTCAATATAGCCACATACTTTTACTTTCTCATGATGCCATCTATTTTGTGAAGTGCACTAGTTCCTTCTGCAGCAATGCATCCCCACAACATGATGCTGCCCCCTTGTTTCACGGTTGGGATGGTGTTCTACGGCTTGCAAGCCTCTGCCATTATGGCCAAACAGTTCTATTTCTGTTTCATCAGACCAGAGGACCTTTCTCCAAAAAGTACGATCTTTGACCCCATGTGCATTTGCAAACCGTAGTCTGGCTTTTTTTATGGCGGTTTTGGAGCGGTGGCTTCTTCCTTGCTGAGCGGCCTTTCAGGTTATGTCGATATAGGACTCGTTTTACTGTGGATATAGATATTTTTGTACCTGTTTCCTCCAGCATCTTTACAAAGGCATTTGCTGTTGATCTGGGATTGATTTGCACTTTTCACACCAAAGTACGTTCATCTCCAGGAGACAGAATGTGTCTCCTTCCTGAGCGGTATGACAGCTACGTGGTCCCATGGTGTTTATACTTGCGTACTATTGTTTGTACAGATGAACGTGGTACCTTCAGGCGTTTGGAAATTGATATCAAGCAAAGAGGCACTGAGTTTGAAGGTAGGCCTTGAAATACATCCACAGGTACACCTCCAATTGGCTCAAATTATGTCAATTAGCCTATCAGAAGCTTATAAAGCCATGATGTAATTTTCTGGAATTTTCCAAGCTGTTTAAAGGCACAGTCAACTTAGTGTATGTAAACTTCTGACCCACTGGGATTGTGATAGTGAATTATAAGTGAAATAATCTGTCTGTAAACAATTGTTGGAAAAATGACTTGTGCCATGCACAAGGTAGATGTCCTAACTGACTTGCCAAAACTGTAGTTTTTTAACAAGACATTTGTGGAGTGGTTGAAAATGAGTTTTAATGACTCCAACCTAAATGTATGTTAACTACCAACTTCAACTGTAACTTAACATTGTGGGAGGATAACCAACCTTCCAATTAATGGCAATGCATTTCTTAACCGCTATAAATGCCTGGTTACACAGTTTCTTCAGATGACAGTCTCCAGTATAAACATTTCCAAGAAAACAAAAACAGGGATGAGGGAGAATCAGTAGACATGCTGAGATAAAATAACATACAATTGTCAGAATTCAGCCAGCCTTCACAAGACCATAACGGCTGTTGGTGGAAGAAGGTGAGGACCAAGGTGCAGCGTGTTCATCTTTGTTTATTGACACTGAACACTATATACAAAAACAACATAGGGAATGACCTGAAAGTTGGGAGAGATGAAGAAGCGGGGAAAAAGAAGAAAAAAAAACACTAAACAGAAATCAACTACCCACAAAACCCATGTGGGAAAAAGCTACCTAAGTATGGTTCTCAATCAGAGACAACAATCGACAGCTGCCTCTGATTGAGAACCACACCCGCCAAACAACAAAGAAATACAAAGCATAGAAAATGAACATAGAATGCCCACCCTAGTCACACCCTGGCCTAACCAAAATAACCAAGAATAAAAGCCTATCTATGGCCAGGGCGTGACACATATGCAAATATGTCCCATTTTGTGTTTTACACCTCCAGCAGAGGAATGCCATTTCTGAGTGCATGATATTCAGTTTCACTGGAATAAAGTACATTCTATGAATGGTCTTAAACTGCAGTAATTGATGCCTGAGATGATATGAACATGACTGGGCATTCAAACATATCTGTATCCATTCATCATCAATACCAGGTCTTCCTCACATTTTTTTTTTACATGTTTTGTGTCATAGGGAAAAGCTATCAACCCTTGATACAGTTTGGAAATCAACTTTGTAGGTTTGTCCAAGTGCCTTAAATAGCTGGCTTGTCTGCTATTGTTTGCTGCACAGAGAAAATAAAGTGTATCTGCAAAGATTCACCTCAGCTCCATCACAGACTGGTCTTCCCTGGCTGCCTGACCCTGCTGACACCCCTGTGGCCATCTGATCCTCCTAAGAGGAGGCATTATTCCTTGATCCCAGACTGTAGCTTTAAGCTAAAGCTGCTGTCCTGTAGCTACTGGAGGTCTACCCATCAATTCAATGATGTAACTTTTTTTTATCATTCACTGATATTGTTAATATACTGCAAAATTCACATGAGCTCCATAGAATGGTCATCTCTGGCTGTCTGACCCTGCTGGGACTCCTGTCACCAGCTGATCCTGCTAAGGCCTGATGAGCAGTGTTGTGTACTGCCTGTGCATATAGTCCTATGCTAAACGCAGCCAAAGTCGCTCTCGTCGTTATTGCTGCTTCAAATTCAGTAGCCATACCTGCGAGATCAGGTTTGCGTGTGGTCTCAATAAAATAGAGTAGGCTATAGCCTATGGATGGGCAGAAAATCAGTTATCTTTCCAAGGAAATGTACTTCTTAAATAGTTTACTACACTGTATAGAAATAGTCCTAACATATTGATCACCCATATTTCTGCTTCTGCTCCTAAAAGGTATGCTATAAAAATAGCTCTAGAGAAAGTGTAAGTCTCTCCATCTCTGCTTTCTTCAAACTACTTATAGCATATTGGCTGATATAGCCCTGTAATACAGATAGCCTAATATAACGGCCATGTGAGAATCTCTGGTAATTTAAACAATTTCTTAAGTTATTTTTGCGCTTTTGACATTCCCTATATGGTGAAAAATTGCTGGCAAGTGAGCTGCATCGCAAAAGCCTAAGGGACAAGTTCTTGCAGTAGCGGGTGGGAGTCATACAGCGGGTGGTCCAGTGGAAGTTGCGTCCCTGATTTTTATTTATTTGTATACATACATTCTACACCGAAGTGAAGCCCCTTCGAACTATTGTAGGCTCAGTGTGGTAGGCATTCCAGTACGTTAGATGGCGCTAAACAAACGTTTATAGCTACATTTCCTGGCTCAAGTTTGTCCATGTTCCTTTGCCTTACCCGGCTAAGTTCAATGACATTCCGGCTTTCATAAGGAGAAATATCGAGGTTTGAATAAATAAAAAACTCCAAGAATGGCATTAACGTATGTTTTCAGATCAATCAGAACAGAGTTCTCAAAGGTAGGCAAGAAAAGGGTGCGCTGGCATCCAGCAATTTTTTTCTGATTGTGCTTTCTGAAGCTGCTGTCAGCTGTTGATTTGAAGCTAGCTAGCTTCCAGTACCTAGCCTAGCTAACCACGTATGGGACAAGAACGTTAAAGTATTCCATTTTCTGCAGCTAGCCTTTGAGTGTTGTTGGCAACATCACAGTGAATTGAAATATATTCCCAGGACCAGAGGTCATCTTGGACATTTGATTTAATCTGTTAGCAATGATGATGGCTTCACTGAAATGTAACGTTCGATAATCTCATTTCTTGTCCACCCCAGGTCTGCACCGTTCATCATGCACAGTCTTTACACACAGGATTTCCAGTTCTTGCTGCAGAGAAAGCTCTCCTTATGAAACTACGCAAAAGTACTGGCTACACATTCATTAACTGCAAAAAAGCATTGGAGAAATGTGATAATGACATCACAAAGGTAAACATTGCTTCTTTCAGTACAGTTTTGCTTGCTGAGCAGGGCAGGGATGGATGTGTAAGAGGTGCAGGATTTGTTCCAGCCCAACAATAACAAATATGGTTTTAGTACTTTTCAATCTGGTAAATTAGTGCTTGGTTGGAACAAAAGCCTGCCCTGCAGTGCTTGCACACAATGCAGGCCTCCTGGATCAGGATTGGGGCAGCTGCTGACTTAAATGTAGTGTATATTTAGGATAATGTGTGTAATGTTTTTCTCCAACCAAGGCAGAGAGCTGGTTACATGAGCAGGCCCAGAAAGAAGGCTGGAGCAAGGCCAGCAAGCTGGAGGGGAGGAGGGCCAAAGAGGGGCTGATTGGTCTGTTTGTAGGAGACAAAGCTGCAGTCATGGTAGAGGTAAGCAGATCTCATTCACTCAATGAGATCCTATCACTCATCCTCCTTGATGCAGTCTGCATACAATATTCAAGTTGAATAATACCTGCTTTAACAGTCATCTTCATTTGTTTAGTTTGATCAAATGTAAAAATTATCAGAAGTATTTGTATCTCAATGTCCTCCACGTTTGTGTGTGTTGCAGGTGAACTGTGAGACAGACTTTGTTGCCCGTAATGAGAAGTTCCAACAGCTGGTGAAGGATGTGGCGTTCGCCACCATGGCTCACCACAGCAGTAAAAACCAGGGCCAAACTGGATATGTGAAGGTATGACACATTACCACACCATCCCCCACTCAGTAGCCACATCACCCTAGTATACATGTTGGAATACTTAAAACTGCATTTATCATTGTTGGTTTCAGAGTCTCCTGGCAGCAGAGGACCTCTCGAAATTGAACTTGGGTGAAGGTGCTTCTCTGGCTGATCAGCTGGCTCTTACAATAGGTGAGTGAGTAATACAAATAGCCATTTAATAATTTAGTAGACTCTTATCAATATTGAGATGCTCTCATTGAATTTGAGCTTTAATAACCTATCTGCAGCATTATTTGGAAATTGAAGACTACTCTGTTAGTGAAGTTGTAATTTCCTGTCCCGTCCCCTGTCAGGTCGTCTGGGTGAGAACATGTCAGTGAGGCGGGCGGTGACGGTTGGTATCCCTGCAGGCTGGCATATCGGCTCCTACATCCACGGTGGTGTGGCGGGTCAGTCTGATATGGCCATGGGGCGATACGGCGCCCTCGTGGTGTTCCAGGGGGGCAAGGACGGGGCGCAGGACACCCTGGGGAGGAAGCTAGGGCAGCACGTAGTGGGAGAGGCCCCCGTATCCCTGGGCAATATGGATGACCTGCCCTGTGGGGATGCGGAGACGCGCCTGCTGCCCCAATCCTTCCTCCCTGACCCTAGTAGGACAGTGGCACAGTACCTGACGGAGCAGGGGGCACGAGTTCTGGACTTTGTCCGCTTTCAGTGTGGGGAGGTTGGCAGTGATGGGGCACATTGAAGGGTAGAGGAGAGCATCTCAGAGACCTTACAGGTCATGTTTTATCTGCCTTTTATTTGTTTCTAAATTAGGCCAAAGGGCAGACGGTTATTTGATGTCATGCAAATGCATTCAACCAATTTCAATGTCTCATGTTTTCATGCCTCATGCCTGAATCACCCCAACAATAAAGATATTTTAAACTGTAGATTACCATGTCTTCTGTACATTTATATCTCACTAATTTGTCATATGGAAACTCTAGCTACAGTTTATATATTCGTACCACACGATGGCGCACTTGTTCAATCATACAAATGGTTAATATGACTCTGTATGATCGTCCACATGAAAGCTTCAATGGAATTGGCTAACAAATTCTGTTTTTCCACCACCACAGCATACATACACCAATATTTCCTCCAATACCCTACTCAACAAATTGGATGCAGTCTATCACAGTGCAATCCGTTTTGTCACCAAAGCCCCATATACTACCCACCATTGCGACCTGTACGCTCTCGTTGGCTGGCCCTCGCTTCATACTCGTCGCCAAACCCACTGGCTCCATGTCATCTACAAGACCCTGCTAGGTAAAGTCCCCCCTTATCTCAGCTCGCTGGTCACCATTGCATCTCCCACCTGTAGCACACGCTCCAGCAGGTATATCTCTCTAGTCACCCCCAAAACCAATTCTTTCTTTAGCCGCCTCTCCTTCCAGTTCTCTGCTGCCAATGACTGGAACGAACTACAAAAATCTCTGAAACTGGAAACACTTATCTCCCTCACTAGCTTTAAGCACCAACTATCAGAGCAGCTCACAGATTACTGCACCTGTACATAGCCCACCTATAATTTAGCCCAAACAACTACCTCTTTCCCTACTGTATTTTATTTATTTATTTATTTTGCTCCTTTGCACCCCATTATTTTGATTTCTACTTTGCACATTCTCCCATTGCAAATCTACCATTCCAGTGTTTTACTTGCTGTATTGTATTTACTTTGCCACCATGGCCTTTTTGCCTTTACCTCCCTTATCTCACCTCATTTGCTCACATCGTATATAGACTTGTTTATACTGTATTATTGACTGTATGTTTGTTTTACTCCATGTGTAACTCTGTGTCGTTGTATGTGTCGAACTGCTTTGCTTTATCTTGGCCAGGTCGCAATTGTAAATGAGAACTTGTTCTCAACTTGCCTACCTGGTTAAATAAAGGTGAAATAAAAAAATAAAAAAAATAAAATATGTATTTATTCCAATAAACTCACGTTTGGACAGTTTTGTTGCACCTATCTTGCAGAATTACGGTAAATAATCCGAAAAGGCAACGCCTGCCAGATGTGATTGGTTTGTACAGTGCATGAATTAAGGATGACGTCATGAGCATAGTTTTCTTAACGTTCGCGTCTATCGGTCTACATTCCCCTGACCTCCGCCCGTTGACAGGATTCGAACCAAGCCCAGAAATGGTAAATGCCTTTGCTTTGTTCTGTTTTAAAGATTTTTTTTGTATGTGACGTGCAGTGTAGACTGTTAGGCTAGCAAAATGTCGTTTTAAATTCGTGTAGACAAAGCCTGTTAGCTAGCTAATCCACCGAAGACGTTTCACTGCTGGATTATCATACCGTGGCTGGCCAATGTTAGCTGGTTAATGTAGTTATCTAGCTAGCTACTTGTTCTCTTCATCTTCGATAATCATATTCATTTGTTTTTCCCTTTTCTTGCCGTACATTTTAACCAGTCTGACTTCTCAGAAGACCAGATCATTGGTGAGTTTCAATCAGCTTTGTGACAGTAACGTTATTTGAAGGCTAACTAGCTACTGTAAAATGTTAGCTAGTTGCTAGTCTATCCCCTTGCTGCATCTGTGCCATTCATTGTGGAATAGCTCTACTTCTTTCCTGTCCCCTTTGTTGTGAGAAGCAGTTTCCCTGCTGACAAGTTGATATAAACTGGAGTTTATGGTGAGTTTTTTTTTTTGTTTTTTTTTGGACGGACCAGGTTTTGTTTTTCTAACCATTTTGGGAAGACCTTGCATTATTAGAGGCGTTGTCGTCTGTCATGCACACATCAACGAATGGTGATATACAATTACAAAAATATTGATTCACGGTTGTCTATTGGCGCAGTCAATCCCCTCCTTTTGATCCCCACATAGCGGTTTGATTGAATGGTCTTTCATCAAATTAATGTTTTGTGTTGAATGTTACTGACCAACTAATTTTGCACTGAGTTCTGTGCCTGGTATTTTTATGCATGCAGAACAAAGTAAAGGGACACGTCAACATGTCAAGGCATTATGGCTAGTCATTATACGACCTGAGTGTTCAAAAGCCAGGCTACTTTGATGAAAGAGTTGCCGTTTAGTAATTCCATTTTAGTGTTTATTTTGCCAACACCAATTTTGGTATTATTTATCTGTTCCGTTTATTGTTGTGTGATGTCTAGTTCGGCTACGTGGTTAATTTAGTAGAGGAACCGGAAGTTCTCAATTCTGGAACGTGAATTCATTCGTTCCCGATGCCAGAACTGTATCAAATGTCTAGATATATTCGTGAAAATCAGGCCTCTATATTGTAATTTGTTCCCAGTCCTTCACTGGTGTTGACTCGTATACATTGTGTAAACAAAAGGAAATGACTAAACCACTTATTAACGAGTTGTACGCCTCGAAGGCGTGGCCGAATTAAACCTTAGACATGCTGTTCTTTGAAATTAAATTGGCGAAACATAATGTAACCATTTAGCAAGAATATATGTAGCGACATAGTGTTACTGTAGGCGACTCATCGATTGCCTGTGCTTTTTTCTTTTACTCAATCAATGGCATTTTTAGGAGTTTGGTTTCGCAGTTGCTAGATTTCCTTTGCGGTCGTTTGGTTAATAGATTACGCCACCAGCGCTTGCTGTCAATGCCATATATGGGTAAATGAGTGGCTGCTGTGTAGTTCCAGACGGGCCATCTCGGGATGCGCATCATACCAGCGATGAAAGGCAAGCACCATAACAATGGCCCTGGGAAATGACCCTTATGTCAGAAACCATTCCAATAGAGGCCACCGAATTTACTGTAGATTACACATAATCAAAGAAACAACAAAACAAAACATCTTTGGATTCTCTTTCTTGACCATTTTTATGGGTGGGGGGTAAACCAAAACACATAACACTCAATCCAGCTCTGCTTTTTTTGTGCTTTTTTTTTACGTCTTTCGTCTCCCCATCTGTCAGAGTTCAAGGAGGCCTTCCTGCTGTTTGACAGGACGGGCGATGGGAAGATCAGCTACAGCCAGTGTGGTGATGTCATGCGGGCCCTCGGCCAGAACCCCGTCAACGCTGAGGTCCTCAAGGTCCTGGGCAACCCCAAGTCAGAAGGTCAGCCCTACTTCTAGATGCTTACTGAACATTTACCATTAGTGTCTATTGGCTGGATCAAACTTATAAAAGTATTACACAGATCAGTTAACATTAGTAAGATTTTATTCCGGCATGGCATCGTCTTGTGTTCAGCTAGATTTAGGCCTATCCTCCAAAGCTTAGGGCTGGTGTGTTTTTAAGTCTGTTGCTGTTTGTAGTCAACCTCTTCACCAAACCAGTTTGACTAATTCATATCCGGTTAGGTGGAAGATGTCAATTAATGTGCTTAAGCATCCAAGGATGAAACTGACGAAACAGAATGTTCTTCTGGGTATGACATTCCCATCCTATGGAGTGTGAATTTATCCTTGTGTGTAATCTGCAATTGTCAAGTACCACATATGTTCTGTGTTGTAGTCACGCGTTGTGTGGGGTCCTGTTCTTACGTGTGCTAATTACACACAGAATAGATGCAGCTCATGTCAACAAGATCTGATAACGTAAAGATTATCAATTTATAGAGAAACGCAAGTTTACCACTAATTAGGAATTTATAAGGTTTGTGGATTTGTTCAGATTTTTTACAGAATTCAAAATCAAATTGAAATTTTATTGGCCACGTACACAGATTTGCAGGTGTTATAGCGTTCCGACAAACAAAGTTGGGCTACACATAGTGGGACTAAGTACAGTAGTTTGTCCTTTGGGGATCTAAGAAATTCTTATCAAAGCTCTCCTTTTTTTAATAAATACATTCCAAGCCATTATTTTTACTGTCAGTATGTGGGCCTAGATGTAGATCTTTCATATAAGTTATTATCTCTGTTTATAGCAAAGTAATAGTAGTTTCTATTAACAGTATCTAGTAATTGTTTTTTTTTTCTCCACTCCCCAGAAATGAACCACAAAATGCTGGACTTTGAGCAGTTCCTGCCCATGCTACAGGCCATCGCTAAAAACAAGGACCAGGGCTCCTTTGAGGACTTTGTGGAGGGTCTGCGTGTCTTTGACAAGGAGGGCAACGGCACAGTGATGGGCGCTGAGCTGCGCCACGTCCTCACAACACTCGGTAAGACCTCAGAACGATCTTATAGCTTTCATAGCTTTCACCCAATCATAATGCCTGTGGTAAATTTGGATTAACTTTGGATATCCCTATGGGATAAGATCTGTAAATTACACAATGTACATGGGACAATATGTTAAAATTACAATAGTGCCAAATTTCAATGACTTAACTTCAAACAACTATAAATTGTAGAAATTAATATACAAATATTGCAAGCATTTAATGAGAACCTAAAAGGTGTGCAACATGAAAATAGTCTAATTTATATTGTGTCGTGTATTGACGGTCCCTAACTAGCCCCGGAGATAGGCTTTCCAAATTCAAACTAATTTTGCCGCAGTTGCACACCAGCTAGCTGAAGCTAATTAGTGAAATTATTTGGCCAACTCTTCCCACCTGCAAACACACGAGACATACATCAAACACGCACCCTGAAACCAGCTCCTGTTTGAATTCAGTCATAGCATTTCTTAATGAACCACATTTTAAAACGAGGCCAAATCAGGGAGTGCATTCGTTGTTTAACACTCCAGATAAACCATTGACATTCAGCTCTTGATGGTTTTACCTGAAGAATTGAATTTGGATCAAGCGAAACGTTTGATCCACACAGTCCTGATAGTTTACCTCTTCTCCTTATCAACCACACCTGACTGTTGTACCAAAGGTCTTCATTGTCACTAATCAGTAATCACCTCTTAAACTAGTGACTCAATGCCCTACTGTATCCATATTGATACACTTGATTTGCATCCTGGATATCTTTCTTGTCAGTAAGGCGATTGGGCAATACAAATGACAAGATGTGGCTTTGTTGAGTCTCCCTGGTTAACTGTGTCAGTGTGCCTCTGGGCATGTATGCTTGGTAGTGTAGGGATTGACATTTAAGGGTTGCAAGTGAACTTGGCAGCCATTAAAGTTAAACCTGCGCCGAGGTTGCCTCATTGGGCAGGTGAAAAAGTGAAAACAACCGAACTGCAAATAATTCCTGTAGCCTAAAACTAATCTTACTGGTTCCTCCACATTTTTTTAGTGAAATAGACTATTTATGGATGTTGGGTAAGTTGAGCCTGCTCTGAGTTATAATTATTATTATTTTTTATTTTTTACTGATAACAACCCAAATACAAAGAATTCCAGTCTTGAGCATTCTGATTTCTCTCCTATGTGTAAATAGTTAATTTGCCTGAAAATGTAAGTAATCATAATAGTAAGGGGGGGACCCAAAAATACTCCTGACTTGTCTTTCAGACTTTGTCAATCCGTCTAGTGGCTTTTACCTTTGTAGAATGAAAGGAAAGATGGGATTCCCTTGCTGTACACTGTCTTTTTGTCTATTTATCTGTTATGAGAATGTAAAAGAGCATTTCATTTGTGTTGCAGGTGAGAAAATGACAGAAGAGGAGGTGGAGACTCTGTTAGCAGGACACGAAGATGCCAACGGCTGCATCAACTACGAAGGTAAAGCAGAGTGGTGAACTGGATGGATATGATGGCTGTAAAGAGAGAACACTGAACCTCATCCTGTACTGTAGAATATATTACAATGCTTGAGGAATTACCCTTTCCCATAGTGTTTGAATAATAAGACATGAATTGTAACAAAATCCAATAACGAAATACAATTGACTTGAATGGGATGTACTTGTGTTTTGTGCCACATAACCACAAAGCCCTATGATTATTAAGAAGGAGTAGGCGTAGGACTGGCTGGAGTTTGTATTATTGGATTTCAGGTGTGTGTCCCCCTTGTGTTGTCCCTTCACTGACCTCCCTGTTCCTCTCCCACAGTCTTTGTCCGCCACATCATGTCCGGCTGAGCGGCGAGTACGAGCAGACCCCCTAAAGCCCCCCCCCCCCCCCCGCCCCCCTCTGTTGTCTACCACCCCAGCAGTGGGCTCTCACCTGCTCTGGGAGACTTGTGTGTAGGGGGAGGAGGGGGCCCTCTTGTCAGCCCATCACTGCACAGAATGCTCCTACTCCTAGCTACTGATACCGCACATATAGCCAGTAGTTTACTAACAGTTTTACACTTTAATGTTTTAAAGTGATACTTGGTTGGGGTTGTGTGGGGGGACCGGGTGCTCCTAGTCTATCTAACACACTTGTTTAATAAGTGGCAGGCTGTAGAGATGCAGAGTAAAAGCTATGATACTAATAGAGTAGGATATTGCTCTGTGCCATGATGGTGTTGTCAGAGGCTGCTGGGTTCCTGTGATGGAGTCAGTGGTTCGAATTTATGGTTTGATCTCTGTTCTCTTTAACTTTCTATCTTGCAGGGCCCTTCTCCTGCCCAGCTCCCTCGCCTCTCTCCCCCTCCCCTGGCTGTTGCCTGCATGTAGCGTCTCTGCATGTGTCTAGGTGGCTCCTCTAAATTACCCCCATGGACACTGACTCTCCAACTGGAGGAGGGCAGGACACTGACGGGGGGGGGGGGGTCTGTTAGCTAGACTAGATGGGTGACAGTTCAACTCCGAATGTCGGGGAGAGAGGGGTTTGGATAAAGTGGTGTGCAATAATAAGGAATTCTTAATGGTTGAATTATCGTCCTCTACTATAATGATTTCCAACTATTGCAGTGAGTAGCTCCATTTCCTTGGCTGGTGACTTCTGTTCCCTTGTACTGAAGGAAGCTGCTGCTGGTACTGTAAGCGTGCTAGAACCTTGATTTATTTTTTCCCCTACCTTTCTGCCAGATCCATCGCTCCTCCTCCTTCCTCACAGCTGTCCTTGTTCTCCTCTGTTAGAACAGCCCAAATAAGGAAGGGGGTTGCTAATCCTAACACATTCCAGGTCCTGAGGCCTGGCTGAGCAAATCCTTTGCTGTTCTGGCTTGCTAGGAGATAGTTTCTCTGTGTCCCTCCCTCTACAGTTCCCCCTCCCTCGCTCCTGCCTCTAATGCTCAACCTTTTAATGCTGATTCTCTCTTCTGTCTGACTGACACATGGAGTCTCTGTGGATCAGATTCAGGCTTCAGCATCCAGCTGAGAGCAGTGCTCATGTTGGGGAGGACTTACAGTGCATTCGGAAAGTATTCAGACGCCTTGACTTTTTCCACATTTTGTTATGTTACAGCCTTATTTTGTTTGCTCCTCAATCTACACACAATAGCCCATAATGACAAAGCAAAAACAGGTTTTTATATATTTTTTTTGCAGATTTAGAAAATAAAAAAACGAATCACATTTACATATGTTTTCAGTACTTTGTTGAAGTTCCTTTGGCATTAATTAGCCTTGAGTCTTCTTGGGTATGACGCTACAAGCTTGGCACACCTGGAGAGTTGGTTGTCCTTCTGGAAGGTTCTCTCATTTCCACAAAGGAACTCTGGAGCTCTGTCAGAGTGACAATTGGGTTCTTGGTCACCTCCCTGACCAAGGCCCTTCTCCCCCAATTGCTCAGTTTGGCCAGGCGGCCAGCTCTAGGAAGAGTCTTGGTGGTTTCAAACTTCTTCCATTTAAGAATGGAGGCCACTGTGTTCTTGGAGACCTTCAATGCTGCATAAATGTTTTGGTTCCTTTCTCCAGATCTGTTGCGTGACACAATCCTGTCTTTGAGCTTTACGGACAATTCCTTTGACCTCATGGCTTAGTTTTTGCGCTGACGTGCACTGTCAACTGTGGGACCATAGACAAGTGTGTGCCTTTCCAAATCATGTCAAATCAATTGAATTTACCACAGGTGGACTCCAATCACGTTATAGAAACATCTCAAGGATGACCAATGAAAACAGGATACACCTGAGCTCAATTTTGAATCTCATAGCGAAGGGTCTGAATACTTATGTGAAGTTTATTTGTTGTATTTTTTAAAATACATTTGTTAATATTTCTTAACTTGTTTTCGCTTTGTCATTTATAGGGTATTGTGTGTAGATTGATGAGGGAAAAAGCATTTAATACATTTTAGAAATGGGCTGTAATGTAACAAAATGTGCAAAAAGGGAAGGGGTCTGAATAATTTAATGCACTGTACCTCTCCGTTGATTCATTGTAATTTCTCCTTGTGATTTTTAAATATACGTGTCTGTAGACTGTGACATCCTTTGAGTGTGCTTTGAAATGACAGCTTGGTGGGATAATGCTTAGGAAGGCTTTTGGTCAAATTTCTTTGCATGTAATAGCCCCTCCATAAATTATTCTCGGATACCCAAGCCATTTCATATTGAACCATTCAGTAATGAGTCACAGTATGAATTCATAAGGAATATAAGGCCCTCAATCTTCATGGTGAGTCTGGGGCTATTTGGGAGAGATGGGAGGCTATAGCACTGCTGGCAGATGCTGGAGGTGGGGTTTGCTCTAGGCTCTTCTCAGACACTGATGACCAAGCATGCTGCTGATGTTCTTTCTTCTTCTCTCCCTCAGAACTCGTCCGGATGGTGATGAGTGGTTGAAGATTAAGAACACATCCGGATCACTTTATTCCCAAATGTATTTTTTCTTCTATTATATACGCAACGTCTGTCTCACCCCCATCCACTGTCATTCCCCACCCAACTCTTGTTGGCCCTCGTTTTGTCATATTTTTTGTATTTTCTTTCAGAAGTGCCTTTTCTGTGTCTGAGTTGAAGAGCCCCTTTTCATTTCACTTCAAAATATCATCCAACCACGGAGGCGCATGCTATCATGCCTGGCTCGTGGACAGAATCGGCAATAACATTCCCTGGATTATTCCATACATTCCCATCACCCACCCTGTCACTCAACCCTTGTCAGCCCCACCACCAAATAGCTGTTTTTTTTATACGGAGGAGATGCATGTTCATTGGCTGAGACCATGCTGTAATGTGGGTTTTACCAGGCCAACCAACCAATCATGAAATTACAGATTTACTGTCATGTATATGTTATAACGAACGGTATTTAATAAAAATCCCCAGTTTCTGAAAGTACTGTGTTTTTTCTTTTTAATAAAACGATGGTGAAGCAACATTCTTAATTTAGTTTAAGAGTCAGTGGAATTCTAATAAAGCAGCAGTGCAGTAATATACAAATGGATACATCATGTACTGGACCATTTTGGCCTAGTGTCCAGGATGGACCGGATACCTAGCTATTCTGGCTACACATCTGGGATCGCTAAGAGAATGCATGTTTTGAGTTGACACCATGTAATGCAATCTAGGAAGTGGTATTCAAGTAGCAGAGTTTAACCGTTGGATAATTTAAGTGAACAAACTTCTCTGATAGCTTTCTCTCAAATGTAAAGGTCATTTGAATATTTTAACAGAACTGTATAGGGCCTTTATTCTTTGCTTATTGTAAGGCCTACTCAACTTTGTCATAGTATATTTTTTGCAGTAGTCCTTTATGGTAAGATGGGTATGTTCTATTGCAGTGGCCCTGTATAGTTAGTTCTCTGATGTAGTTCCAGTACTTACACCAGCCCTTGTATGGTAATGCAGGTATGAGTATTTGCTCTGAGGCAGTAGGCCCTGTATGGTAAGGTGAGATATTTTCCCGCTGGATTGTTTGTGGTCTCTGTAGTATCTGTTTAGTACTAGGTGATAGTTCAGAGGAAAATTAGAAACGTACAGTATGTTCAGGATGCAGCAGTCTCATGCATAGAGGGGAGGGGAGGGGGGGGGGGGGCTGTAAGTAAGACAACACACACAGCCTGCCCTCTTGTGGTGCCTGCAGTGCAGACACTGACTTTAGGATTATTTCCATATAGGCCTAATGTCACATGAAAAAAGTGAAAGATCCTCAGTCTATTCCTTGATATAAAAGTTGTGTAAAGAAATGGACGAGGAGTAATAGTTCTCTCAAATGTAGGGGTCAAAATGATTGAAATCCCTTTTTTCAATACCTCACCGTGCGAGGATAACGACACTAAACCTTTTCCTAAAAATGTTTTTTGAGATTGGAGAACACACTGGGAGAGATATTAGACCTTCTCAGTCGCCGGACTTGAACCCCATTGAAAACCTGTGGTTTGAATTGAAGAGGGCAGTCCATAAGCACAGACGAAGGATATCAAGGATCTGGAAAGAGGAATGGTCTAAGATCTTCCCAATGTGTTTTCCAATCTCAAACATAAAAAAAAAGACACAGTGCTGTTATCCTTGTAAGGTGATGTATTGAAAGCAGGTGTCAATTTTGACCCCTGACTTAAAAAAAATAAAATGACTTGTTAAAGGTCCAATGCAGCGGTTTCTAACTCGATATCAAATCATTTATGGGTAACAATGAAGTACCTTACTGTGATTGTTTTCAATTAAATGGTCAAAAGGAAACCAATAGCTTCTTAGCTAAGAGCAATTTCTCAAGCAATAATTTTGCAAGTGTTAACTCTCTTGCGTTATGTATTTAAAGAAAGGACTGGCCAGCCAGCGATCCCAGTTGATGGTGTTTATTCTGACGATAAGACACGTAGAAACACAGATGTACAGGACAACAGTATGTTGATGGCAGTATATTTGTGATTCGTCGCTTGCATGTCAATATCAGACGGGGTATTTTGTAAACATAACAATGACAAAAATAGTACAAAATCCAATACATGTAAGTGTCTGACGATAGACAAAAGGAAGCACATTAGATGTGCAGGACAACAGTATGTTGATGGTTGTAGATTCGTAATTCATCTGTTGGCATGGAAATAACTCAATTAGCAGGGAGCTAATGTGACCATTAGAATTAGAGCATGCTAGCTAACTCGCGCTTTTTAGCAATTACGTACAAAAGCACATGCCAGAATGCCCCCATTATCTAACAGGTACCGTGCACATATACACCAAGTATACAAAATATTAGGAATACCTGCTCTTTCCATGACCAGGTGAATCCAGGTGAAAGCTATAATCCCTTATTTATGTCACTTGTTAAATCCACTTCGATCAGTGTAGATGAAGGGGAGGAGACAGGTTAAACAAGGATTTTTAAATCGAGACAATTGAGATATGGATTGTGCATATGTGCCATTCAGAGGGTGAATGGGCAAGACAAAATATTTAAGTGTCTTTGAACAGGGTATGGTAGTAGGTGCCAGGTACACCGGTTTAAATGTTTCAAGAACTGCAATGCTGCAGGGTTTTTCACACAACAGTTTCCCATGTGTATCAAGGATGGCCTACCACCAAAAAGACATCCAGCCAACTTGACACAACTGTGAGAAGCATTGGAGTCAACATGGGCCAACATCCCTGTAGAACGCTTCCAACGAATTTAGGCTGTTTTGAGGGCAAGGGGGTGCAACTCAATAGGAAGGTGTTCCTAAAGTTTGGTATACTCAGTGTATATACATCAGGACATGTACAAAGTGAACTCGTACACATTGTACATTTGAAAATAGAATGCATTATTTCAGAACGTGAGCTCCTGCTTGCATGTTAATATCAGACTGGGAAGAATTGATATTCATGATCTATCTCCCCCTATCTGCAAGCGTTACGAATGGCATAACACTTTATTGATATGTAAATTCACCCAACCAATAAGAATACATAAACATCGAAAACATAGTTCTGCAGTGGCAAGTGGAAACATAACCAACATTGTTACACTAGGACTGTCTGGGAGTGGTCTGAGCTGGGAGGGGAAAACTGAAAGCTAGCTGTTATTGGCAGAGAGGTTTGGAACTCTCTTTCTTATTGGTCTACAAACTAATTTACCACCTGGGGTTGTCAACAGGCAGTGCAAAACTCCATCCCACCAAAACAGGCTGAAATTTCAGGCGGTCTTTTTAAGCCACTCAAAAGCGCATTATCACCATTTCCACAGTTTTACAGTTTTTTTCCAACATCAATGTGGAAATATATATATATATATATATATATATATATATATATATATAAAAACTTAGGAAAAATCAGTTTTGATTGCACAGGGCCTTTAAACAAAATCTCTTTCTTTGAGCAATTGTATTAGTATAAAATAATATAATTAAAAACAAATATATTGCATACAATACAGCTCAGTATTTGAATTATTTATTTTATGCAGTCATTTTTGCTCGTCTTTATCCAGGGTGTCAATAATTGCGATCCCCACAGTAGCAACAATGACCAAACTATACACGTCACGTCATCTTCATTTATTTGACTTTCCCCAAAAAATTGTAAGTAAAACCTTCGCATATATATATATTTTAATTCAATACGAACGGCAGAGCAACTGTTGACACTCATTTGGCAAGAGTTTGACTGAGGAAAGGTTAATTTCTACTGTATAATCAATGCAATCATTGCTATCGTTAGCAACCATGAAAAACAAACAGAAACAAGAAACTGAACATACACACGTATTTCATATCACGAAATCCACACAATGCAATAATAGAGACCAAAGCAGTCCATCCATGGTCACGACTGTAGTGAAGTTTCTAACACTGGCTATCTGGACACAAGTTGTATTATCAGAGTATATGTAGACACTGTCAGAGGAGTGGGTTTGTGTAATGTGTTGCTGTGTCATCATTTTCTACTTCTGTATGAGAACAATGAGCATCCCAATTCCTCAGCCTTTGTAACAATTCAAATACAATGGCACAAGGGGGTTAGATGGAACTGAACTGAAGGAACAGTGGGGAAAACACACCCATGCTCACAGTCACACTGATTGAAAGGTCATGGAGGCCTATCAGGATCGCGCACATGACAATGAGGGAGGGGATTAGAGGTTACATAGATAATAAAATACAGCAATAAAATGCAAACAATAATATCAAAGAAACAAAAATGGAAAACCTGACAGTCAAATATTATAAAAATAGATAGGATACATAGAGAAGATATTGTTTACAGATATTAAAGGACACAATTGTCCTCTGTAAGCTGAACTGACTTCTCAGATTCCTTGATTTAGAAAGTTATTTTGTAACATTAAAGCCACTTCCATCACATACTAACAGCTTCATGCGAGTTGGACAGGTTATTGGAAAACACAAAACAAACTATAAAAATCAGTGGATTTCCAAATGTCCGCATCCCACAAACTCATATGGAGAAAATTGCAAACCTAAAAAAATGAACAGAGTTGTGATGGTGATACCTGCTATCTTTGAAGTTGCCAATAAGGTTCTTCCGGAGCTATATCCAGTCATTGTTTTAGAGTATCATCTCTACAATGGTATGATTCACTGATACTGACTAGCCATACTGGACATACTGACAAACACCATCTTATTTGTGCAGTTACTGCTAGGCTTATGATTATGCTCTGCTCTGAGCATGTGCAACTGTTTCAGAAGTGCTTCAGATGTTAAACTTAAAAAACAAAGGGCTCTGTTCAATCTGTGTTGCTGAAGTGTTACAGATTGTGCGATAGCAATGTAAAGGTCATATCTGATTGAGCTGACATATGCAGTGTTTACTGTGAATGCAGTCTCCGCTAACATTGCCTTTACATTTCAATCACACTGTAACGCTAAACTTTTGCTATATGGATTGAATCGAGCCCAAAATAGAGTTCAAATAAGGCCTTTTAGGACATTGTGTCCTAGAGGACACTGACTCTGGGGGTGTGGCCCTTCATCAATACTTTAAGTGGTTTCTAATGCTCAGTCATGGAGGGATTTTCTGTTCCAATTGGAACGAAACATTCGTAACAGAAAATCCAGTTTACAGTACATAGTCTTAATAACAAATGGCAATAGGGCAAGATGAGACGGTTTCCACGCAGAATACATATCATTACAAAAGAGTAATACCATTCGTTCATCCTTTTTCATTTCCCTAACACATACTTTGTTTCAGTTTACGATACATCTAACCAACAGACCAACCCCAATGCTCTAGAACAGCACATTCACACACATAGGGCAACAAGCAGCCAAACCAATGAAATAAGGTGACCTAGAACTGAGAATCTCATATTTGGAAACTATGACGTCGTAGTAAAAGTTCAAAACAAGAGAGCAGCTAAGTGCTTTAGGTCAATTGAGTTAGGGCTCTATTCAATCTGTATTGCTGAAGTGTTACAGATTGCGCAATAGCAATGTAAAGGTCATTTCCAGATTGAGCTGACATATGCAGTGTTTACTGTGAATGCAGTCTCCGCTAACATTGCCTTTACATTTCAATCACGCTGTAACGCTGAACTTCTGCAACGCCTATTGAATAGAGCCATTAATAATGCTTCATGTCTCTAGATATGGCCACCGGGGAAACATCTTTTCAAAGTGCAAATCTTTTTTTTCTCTTTTATAAATTCCTACCAGGGGTACCGTGGGTGAATAGGTAGGTAGGTACCTCTGGGAACATGGTAGGACATCTGACTACAGTATACTATAACAGGAAACGAAAGCACCAAAGCACCACTGGTCAAATGACTGCTCAGACAAGAGCCTTTTAGTTCTCTTCATATCCTCAGGTCAAGTGGTGTATTTACATGACCATTCTCTCTTGGTTTAACCTTGGGCTCTGATGTGAAAGGTGAAAGTCATTAGGCAACTTATGTCTGAAAAAATGCCTGGGGGACTGTTAGTTTGAAAACCGATAAAGTTCTTCATTGGTATTTTCTTGTTTAGTTGAGGGGGATCTTTATATTCACTCTGGTAAGGTAAGGTAGACTTCAGTGAAATGTTTTTGTTTTTCTTTTCTTTCTCATGTAAATCGTTCAAAATGTTAAACATGATCAAAGTTTGTTATATGTCCTTCAGTTTGACTTCTTCATTTTTAGATTAAACAGGCAGGATTCATAGGTACAAAGTGGTCAATGTCATTCAGTTTGCCAGGACCCTTTCCCTCACTCTCTTCTTCCCTCTCTCTTTTCACTGTGGAGGGGGAACTGGGGCTGAGGAGTGGTGTGTATCCTCAGGTAGAGGGGCACTAGGCTCTGGGTTCAAGAAAAGAGAATAACACACACACACACACACACACACACAGCAAAAACAATAAGTCACAGTAAAGTTCAAGTTGATTCCAGTGGCTCATGTGATTATTATTATTTATTTTTAATCCCTTTTTCTCCCCAACTTTGTGGTATTCAAATGGTAGTTACAGTCTTGTCTCATCTCTGCAACTCCCATACAGACTCGGGAGAGGCGAAGGTCGAGAGCCGTGCGTCCTCCGAAACACGACCCCGCCAAGCAGCACTGCTTCTTGACACAATACTCGCCTAACACGGAAGCCAGCCGCACCAACGTGTCGGAGGAAACACTGTACACCTGGCGACCGTGTCAGGCGCGTTGCGCCCGGCCTACCACCGGAGTTGCTAAAGCGCGATGGGACAAGGACAACTCGGCCGGCCAAACCCTCCCCTAACCCGGACGACGCTGGGCCAATTGTGCGCCGCTTGATGGGTCTCCCGGTTGAGGCCGGCTGCGAAACAGCCTGGGATCGAAACAGGATGACGCAACTAGCACTGCGATGCGGTGCCTTAGACCGCTGCACCACTCAGTAGGCCCACGTGATTACTTTTGTACAGTATTAGCTAAATACTGAATTCACAGTTCGATAACACAAAGTGTGACTCACCGTGGAGTGTTGGGGTGGTGCTGGAGTGGGCCGTGGGGGGCTGGCTTGGCGGGCGGGGAGGTGAGGTGTGAGGACCACTGGGGGGCGGCTGGGGCTCAGCAGGCTGGGCAGAGGAAGGGATGGAGGTGGTAGGGGGTGCTGGGCTGGGAGCTGGCTGTGGTGCAGGGGTACTGAGGGTTGGCTGGGACTGGGTGGCTGAGGGGCCCTGGGGTGGGGGTGGGGGGCCAGTGGGGGCCGGGGCGGAGTGTGGGCCTCCAGTCTGGCTGTGCTGCTGGATCTGTTGGAAGTGCTGCTGACGTGCCCTCATCTCTGCATATTTCAGCTGCTCCATGTGGAACGACTGACGGTCTGCCAGTAGCTGCTGCCTCTGGTACTCCAACTACACACACAACACACACACACTCACAAAGGGTAAGAACATGTATATGCACACTCCAACCAACAAAGCAAAACAAACAAGTCTACTTAAACTACATCCCCCATAACCCTTCACTTCTCCTTGACTCACCGCCTCCCTCTCTCGGTCCATGATGGTCTCCAGCTCTTCAAAGTGTCTAAGTTTGATCTCCAGCTTCTTCATCTGAGTCTCCACCAGCAGAGCCACCAGAGACTTGATCTTCCTCTCCTCCACAGCAGCCAGGTGCTATGGAGAGAGAAACACAGAGAAGGATGGAGGGGGAGATAGAAATGGAGACGGGGGGGGGGAGAGAAAATGTATAGGGGAGATCGAGAAAGAGAGAGAAGTATGGATGTGAGTCATCTTTTCATGTGAAATGGCACAGACATATTGAACAATCCCTGGTTGATAATCAGTATGAGAAACAGATAGGGACAGATATGATTTAACCTCCTGGGGGTTGGCTAGGAGAGCTGATCTAGGATCAAGTGCATCCTAATGTAATCTGGAATGAATTGCAAAAATATCTGAAGCTGGAGACTTATATTTCCCTCACTGCAGCTGTACATAGCCCATCTGTAAATAGCCCACCCAATCTACCTACCTCATCCCCATATTGTTTTTATTTACTTTTCTGCTCTTTTGCAAACCAGTATTTCTACTTGCACATCATCATCTGCACATCTATCACTCCACTGTTAATTTGCTAAATTGTAATTACTTGACTACTATGGCCTATTTATTGCCTTACCTCCTCACGCCATTTGCACACTGTATATAGACTTTCTTTTTTCTATTGTATTATTGACTGTATGCTTGCTTATTCCATGTGTAACACTGTGTTGTTGTTTGTGTCGCACTGCTTTGCTTTATCTTGGCCAGGTCGCAGTTGTAAATGAGAACTTGTTCTCAACTAGCCTACCTGGTTAAATAAAGGTGAAAAAAAAATGTTTCTTATTCATTATGATCCCAAAGGCAAAACTGACCCTACAGATGTAGGATCTTAATTTTAGCCAGTTTGCTACAGCAGGAAATGAATCCTGCAGCAACAAGAAATGTGATTATAATTAATGGACCTTTTTTGTAGAGGTTGATGCATTTTTCGTTAGGGCAAATCAAGTCTGACATTTTAAAGTGGGAATTACAAACTTTAGAAGCCTTTTTAAACCTTAAACACACTGCTGCTGTGCAAGAAAATCCTCAGCAGCAAAATAGTGATCAAATTAAGATCCTACACCTGTAGATCAGCACTCCTACTCTGAGAAGTTTGATAAATACAGCCCCTCATCCTAGATCTGTGATTAGGGGGATCATGCTAAACACGGGTCAGAGGTCAGACCTTGGCTTTGACGGCAGCAGCAGCCAGGGCAGAGGCAGCTGCGGTAGCCAGGTTCCCCTCTCCCACATCCCGCTCCACCTTAGCCTTCCTCTCTCCCTCACTCTCTCCTTCTCTCTGGCTCTCCTCCGAGCCCTCCTTCCCTTCCTTATCCTTCTCTCCATCACCTAATGCAGAGAGGGAAACATAGAAGTCACACATAATTAAGTGTCTGTAAAAAACAAGAGACAGAGTTGACTATTTTACAAAGTTTACAGAGATACATTCAAATTCAGTCACAGACATAAACATTACCCATCTCCGAGTCGGTCTTCTCAGCCTCTTGCTCTCCCTCTCCTTCTCCCTCTCTTCCTCTCTCCTCCTCCTTCTTCCCGTTTTCTCCTTGCTTCTCCCCCTCTTCCATGGCTCCCTCTTTGTTCTCCTGTTATCACCATGGGGACAGGGACAAGGGTCAACACCTGAGTATAAATCATCACAACCTAGACAATTCAGACCCAGAAGACCTGTTTCAGAAGACTCGACCACATAAACACAAGTAAAGTAGAAGTCCTAAAGACACCATACCTTGGTCTCCCTCTTCTCTTCACTGGATTGGCTGTCACTTTTACTCTCCTCGCTGCTCTCTTCTGGAGGCAGAGAAAAGACAGATGAGTTGTCAGCAAGCCTAGTGTCCTAAGTGCACCCCACCGGAAACTCATTTCTCTTCATTGACATACAATACATGGAAATATGACCAAAGACAACTATAGTTTTAGATAATAGTAGATGGAAGCTGCACCAGGTTTTTCTCCCTCCTCCAGGCTGGTGCCTGCGATGCCGCTGCCTTCCAGGCCGTAGAGGGGGTCCTGTCTGCCACTGGTCCGCGCCGCCTCTTCCACCCTCCTCACATGGGCCTCCACCAGTGCTGCTGGGACCTCCTCCTTCATACGGGAAAACTCCTCTGAGAGAGAGGGGGGGGGAGGGAGGGAGGGAGGAAAGAGAGATAATGAACGGTGGTAAAAGAAGCAGGGAGATGGTTCTGAACCGTTGAAGGCTACACCAAATACACACGCCACCTCTAAAAAGTATCTCTTGAGAAAAAAAAGATCCAAAACTTCCAAGACACTTCCTGGTAAATAAAGGTTAGCTAAACAGCTCTGACACAAATCAGGCCAGCCTGTACTCTGTGTGATCCAACGGTTATTTAGTGAGTTGACCTCTCACCCAGGGCAGATTTGGCGGCTGCGGAGGCCACGCGGGGGTCCACCACGGAGGCCAGGAAGGCCACTGTGCTCATGACGGGGTTGCCTGCCTGGCTGAAGGGGACGGGCTGGTAGGCCAGGGGGCCCAGGGACGAGGACGTGTCCTCCAGGTATGGGTCCTCGATGGGCAGACGCAGGAAGTGTAGGATACACTCGTCCTGGGTACGTGAGCCCACGTGCTCCGACACCTTGTTCCAGTCATCCTTGTACATCTCTAGACCCTGAGAGGAGAGGGGAGAGGATATGATTGATATTAATAAGGATGTTATATTAAGCCCTAGGTTACATTTTCAGATAAGTTATTTGTGTGTTTTTGTTGTCGATCCTCTCAACACTGTTTCAAGGTTATTTGGATTTAAAGGGCATTCTATTGAATGGTAATAAAGTGGATGAGACAGAGCTGTGCTGTTAGTTACCTCTAGCAGCAGTAGTGTCTCCTGTTCAGTCCAGTCTCGCATGGCGCTGGCAGCAGTCTTACTCTGCAGACAGGAAGAAGTAGCATCCCCGTAACACACCTCACTACTCTTTACAGATAGCTACACAGTGCACTATGATCCTCATCAGTCCTGCAGTGTTGTGAGCCATACCTTAGGAGGCCCAGTCTTCTTGCTGTACATGTCTGTCCTCAGGCCAAAGTTCTGCAGGTCGGCTGGCTGCTTCTCCTTCACCTTGTCTGGGAAGGACAGAATCTGCTGGGCCGCCGGAGTCTGGAGGGGACAGAGAGAAGTGGAGTGAAGCTACAGTCAAATAGAGGCATCTAGAACCAAAATATAGAAATAACCTGTGTGTGTGCCTGTGTACCTGGGAGGCCTTGGGCTGCAGGGGCACCAGGCTGGAGGGGGTGTCAGCCAGGACGTGGAAGTGGGAGGTGGGCGGGGGGCCCATGGGGGTGGGCCGGCTCTCTGAGTCCACCTGGTAGTTGATCAGACCCCACTGCTCCAGGAACGCATGCACCCTGAGGAAGAGGAAGAGGAGAGAGGGATAAATGGAGGCGGTAAATATTACTGCATGAAGTAGATGAAAAGACAATCCGACTGTGGTAAATGTCCTGTGTGCACTGAGTCCTCCCGACCTCATGATGGCGCACACATCTCCTGCCAGGTTCCTACGACAGGCGGTAGAGGTAAGGTACTCCTGCGGGTTCAGCCTGTAAGTGTCTATCATGAAGTTCCTATAGGCCAGGTAACTGTGAAGAGAAAGAGAGACTCTCGTCATTGGTTATGCAGCTAAGTTACTCCAAACTCCAAAGCTGTTGGTCTCTGTATAACACAGAAGAGTGTACATGTGTATTAAGCTAGGCATGTGTAAAAATAATAATAACAATCATAATAACATTATGTTAGCATGTGTTTACTCACATCTCAGGGGTTTTGGATTTGTTCTTGCCGTTGAAAAACTCTGGGAGGGCTCTACGCTCGATAGCATGGACACTGGAAAAGACAGAAAGAGGTCAAACATACATCATTGATCAAACTATCATCATTGATGGTCGGGAGAGACGCGTAGATGTGTAGCCTACCTGTTGTAGTCGAACCAGGCAGCATAGCTGGGGATAATGATGTGGTGGGTCTGCTCGGTCACGTTGTCCTCATGAAGGTCCGACCCTTTCACCGGCTCTCCCTTCACACTCGGAGAGCCCTCCTCCTCCTCCTTTCCTGCAGTTTCCATGGATTCATCCTCTTGCTCATCTGTTCAAGAGATAAAATAGGAGAGAGTGAAAATACAGATCAGGGGACAGATAAAGGATGGAGAAAGCTAAAATATTGTAAGAAGTGACCTCATCCTGCAGACAGTGTATATACACTGAGAACTTATTAAGTTGTTCAGGGAACTCACCCAGGTCTGTCATGGTACCTCCCTTTACTGGTGTTGACTCAGAGTCTTTCTTAGTGTTGGCTACACACACACACACACAGACAGACAGAGAGAGAGAGGTATGGGGGGGAGAAAGAGAGAACGCGAGAGAGAGGGTATGGGGGGAGAAAGAGAGAAAGGGGTATGGGGGAGAGAGAAAGAGAGGGGTATGGAGGGGAGAGAGAGAAAGAGAGAGAAAGAGAGAGAAGGGTGTGGGGGGAGAGAGAGAGAGAAAGAGAGGGGTATGGACGGGAGAGAGAGAGAGAGAGAGAGAAGGGTGTGGGGGGAGAGAGTTGCATTTCCTGTGATACAACAATTCAGTTCAACCCCTGACTTTGTCACAATGATGATGAATACTAACGTTTCAACCAATGTAAATATCAGGAGGACAAGCCAATTGGCTGAGTCTAAATCTTAAATATATATATATATATATATATATATACACACACACACACACACACACGTACGTGTGTGAGCATGTGTACCTGTCTTAGGTAGGGTGACCTCCTCCACTGCAGGTACAGGTGATGGTTCATCCAGATCTTTAGTCAGATCCTCTGGCTCCTCCTCTCTCTGGCCTCGCTTAGACTTAGTGTACGGGGTGGTGGGCCTACACACACACAAAGTTAGTCATTATGTGTATATCATTTTAAGGCTTATATTTCTTAGTCATTGTGTATTTCAGCAATCTACAGATCTCCCAATGTATTACACAGTAGTAAACAAAGGGTAACACACACCCACACCCTTTCTTTGTGTTCTTCTTCTTGCTCTCCTGGGGTGGTGGGGTGGGCGAGGGGGAGGGCGAGCGCTTCCTCTTCTTGGCACTGCCGGGCTTCTTGTCACGACGCTCGTCCCCTGGGGTGGTGACCTCATCCGTCAGGGTCTTGGCTGAGATTCTCTTCCTCTTGGGGCCCCCCTCCCCCACCTCATAGTCCTCCTCATTCATCCACTCATTAAACTGGTCAAGGTCCAGGATCCACTTGGCATGGACCTGAAGACACAGTTTATATGGTGTTCATTTAATGTAGTAAAATGTTATATATTGGCTATAAAAAAACACAAACAGAGAGGAGGGAGAAAGAGCGAGAGAAAAAGACTTAAAGAGACTTAAAGAGAGGGGAAGAGAGAGGATGTGTCCGAAACCTGTCTTGCCTACTACTTACTAAAACAACATTCTGTGTACTCAATGTACTACATACTATTTAGAACGTACTGTTTAGTAAAAATGTATGCAGCAAGCAACAAATATCAACAGACAATGTGTCATCTAATGCGCAATTGCGTTGTTTCCCGCCATTTGTTCATTATGGTACAGCCCCGTCCCTTTATCTGACTATCAGCTCACACAGAAAGACACAGAAAGAGAAGAAGGAAGGATGTGTGTGCCGACCTTCCTGGGTTTCTCTGGGCTGGGCGCTTCTTCCACAGCAGCCTCCACCTCACTGGCTGAGATCCAGGTGTCATAGCTGAGCAGCAGGGGACAGAGGTCAGAGGTTAGACTAGACTAATGTTTCTAGTGCACCACATGTCAACACATGGTGCTATAACACAGGCTGAGAAAACAGTGTGAAGCTCTAATGGTAAAGGAGATGTGGGTATGGGATAGAGAAAATGGTAAAGGAGATGTGGGTATGGGATAGAGAAAATGGTAAAGGAGATGTGGGTATGGGATAGAGAAAATGGCAGTGTACTTTCAATGCGTCTGCACCCCAAATTGTGACATTTAAGACACATGGTGCCATGCGGCCAGCAGAACACCACCCCGCATCCCACTGCTGGCTTGCTTTTGAAGCTAAGCAGGGTTGGTCCTGGATGGCAGACCAGATGCTGCTGGAAGTGGTGTTGGAGGACCAGTAGGGGTAACTCTTCTCTCTATTCTTAAGATCGAATCCCAATGCCCAAGGGCAGTGAAAGGGACACTGCCCTGCGTAGAGTGCTGTCTTTCGGATTGGATGGGATGTTTAATGGGTGTCCTGACTCTTTCTGGTCATTAAAGGTCCCATTATCGTATGAGTAGGGGTGTTAACCCTGGTGTCCTTGCAGAATTCCCAACCTGGCCCCATTTCCATCATGGCCACTTAATCATCTCCCTCATTCCTAGTTGGCATATATCACTCCTCACCATGCTAGCTGTTGTATGATGAGCGTTCTGGCACAAAATGGTTGCCATGCATCACCCAGGTGGGTGCTGAACATGTGGTGGATGAGGTGTGTTTCCCCCTTACTGTGTAAAGTGCTTTGAGTACCAATGTAGAAAGGCGCTATATAAATCCAATCCATCATTATTATTATCATCATCATCATCCTGGGTTTCCATGGTGTTAGAGCACCCTGTTCTGCACAAGGCTTTATCCGAAGGTTGTGTTGACGTTGTCAGGCTGAGGCCCCAATATGGACAGTCCCTACCTGTCAGGATAGTATCCCCAGTGGAGCAGCACCTGCTTGTCTCTCTTCATTACCAGACGCACCCACTCCTCTGAACCAACGGGGGAGGGGAGAGGAAGAGAGAAAAATGTCTCTATGATCAATCCATTAGTCTAGTTAGCTAATAGACCAATTCACTTTCCAGGCATACATTCAGAACAAACATTCTGGCCACCAGATAACGTTTGATCCATAATGTTAGACTGACTCACCCTCCTCCAGACTGGCAGGGATGGGAACCACCACATGGGAGCTGGACGTCTTGTCTTCAGTCACTGAGCCCTGCAGGAGACAGCAAACACACTCTGCTTAACTGTGTTGTACTGTATTGTATTATATTGTGCTGTATCGTATTGTGCTGTAATGTATTGTGCTGTATTGTTTTGTACGAAGCTGTACTGCATTGTATTGTACTGTATTGTATTGTGCTGTATTATAATGTATTGTATTGTTTTGTATGAAGCTGTACTGTATTGTATTGTACTGTATTGTATTGTGCTGTATTATAATGTATTGTATTGTTTTGTATGAAGCTGTACTGTATTGTATTGTACTGTATTGTATTGTGCTGTATTATAATGTATTGTATTGTTTTGTATGAAGCTGTACTGTATTGTATTGTACTGTATTGTGCTGTATTATAATGTATTGTATTGTTTTGTACGAAGCTGTACTGTATTGTATTGTACTGTATTGTATTGTGCTGTATTATAATGTATTGTATTGTTTTGTATGAAGCTGTACTGTATTGTATTGTACTGTATTGTATTGTGCTGTATTATAATGTATTGTATTGTTTTGTACGAAGCTGTACTGTATTGTATTGTACTGTATTGTATTGTGCTGTATTATAATGTATTGTATTGTTTTGTATGAAGCTGTACTGCATTGTATTGTACTGTATTGTATTGTGCTGTATTATAATGTATTGTATTGTTTTGTACGAAGCTGTACTGTATTGTACTGTATTGTATTGTGCTGTATTATAATGTATTGTATTGTTTTGTATGAAGCTGTACTGTAATGTATTGTAATGTATTATTTTGTATGAAGCTGTACTGCATTGTATTGTACTGTATTGTGCTGTATTGTATTGTTTTGTATGAAGCTGTACTGTATTGTGTACTCATACAGTTTCATCATTAGGTCAGTGAAGACAAGCCTACCTGGTGCCTCTTGATGATGTCCTTCAGTTTCCCCAGTAGCTTGGCCTCAATGTCAGAGCTCAGGTAGATCACTGGTCGACTCAGACAGTTGTTCTGATGGACAGATGCAGAGAAAGAGAGAGTAAATAAAAAAAAAGAGAGCGACAGACAAAGAAAATAGTTTTCCAAAGAAGACAAGGGCAGACGGACCTGTACTAGAGATTTCTCGATAGTCATGAACATCTCCACATTGCGGTCCATCCGAGAAGGATTCTGAAAGTCAAACCTGCGCCTGCCATGAAGACAGACAGGAGTCAAAAATCTCACACAACCTCATAAAATATTTCAATAAAAATGCATCATTGTGAAAATGAAAACGTCTCAAAGGATCAGTCTATTTGGTTTAATCTTAATCAGAACTTCTCAACCATACAACTTAGTGGGTTAAACTCATTTGAGGGGAGTGTAAGTGTAGTGAGCAAAACAAAATATGCAGGCTAGAATGAAACTCTTACCAGCCCTGATCGCTCTTGAACTTGTAGGCTGCAGCCAGAATGTGGCAGAGAGCCCCACCAGACTTAAAGTCCAGGAAACTCTTCATCTGAACAGAAAGACAGAGGGTCAGATACACTATTAGAACAGTGGAATAGGGGAAGCACAAGAGCAAATTGTGTGTGTGTGTGTGTGTGTGTGTGTGTGTGTGTGTGTGTGTCTGAGCACATGTGTGCGTGCAAGTTCTCTCACCGGCAACCTGGTGAGAGGTGGGTTGCTGACATGTCGTCCGAACACCTCCTCCTGAAACTGCAGCAGCTGGACCACCAGGCTGGACAGAGACTTGTTGGTGGGGGGCTCCGCCTGGATGTACTGAGGGACAAGAGAGAGAAAGGATTTACATGGAAATATCAGGATAAATATACATTGTAACTATGTTGACATGCACATCATCATTATTCTGGTATTATCCCATATTTTCAAGTATGGTGTGAGTGAGTGGGTCTTAGATAGATCTTTGATAGTTGGAACTGTACAATTAACAAAAACAGAGGTAATTTGATGGTCAAAGAAATTATAGGTTCATCTATGTGAATCTTTGTATTCTTTCTGTCTGGCCCAGGTTGAAAATGGTGGGGTTGAGCGCTTGCTCTGAGACAATAGACATGGCTTTTTTGGCAACACTATAATGAGAAAATCCTTCTCACCATCTGGGGGTAAAAGGAGCCGGACCATGAAAACTCATGGCGCTTATATTGCCCTAAAAGACCATGGAGTGAAATGGGGTGAAAGAGAAAACTGAAGGCGCCGGTAAAAAAAAAAAACTGTTTAACATCTGGATTTGTGCACTTGCGCTGGCAGGAATAGGCATCTGCAATCCATGAAATTACCGTTAGCCAGCTAGCCAGCTAGCTAGCTAGGTTCCCTCCCCTCCCCCGAACAGCAACCCCCAACACAGGCCATTTATTTCCCTCTACTAAATGGGTGTAGAAACATCCACTTAAAACATATCAAGTGTCCATGTCCATCACGCGGCACGTTTCCTCAGCATCCTTTTGTTTCCGTCTCGTGAATGTGTGGATTAAACAACTGGACTATACTGCAACCCATCTCATCATACCCTCACTCGCCTGCCCACTCCTTCTACTGTTAAGATTGCCCTCTTTCATTTATGATCATATGAATGAATGTATTCATTACAATAACAAAATACAGCAGTACCTTTTTATAATTCTTGCCCAACCAAACGCGGACATTGTCGAACTGCGAGACTGTATCAGACGCTTCGAAATATTTTACGTTCGGGCCGCCGTCTTTCTTCCGCACCGCCATCTTTGTCTGCAGAATGTCGACGTCGACCGCCGCCCCGTGGTGGAAATATGACATTGCAGCCAATGGGCCCATTAATACCGCTGTAGTTGCAGTAAATGTACTGCAAGCGGTGTTGTTGTATAAAGAAAATTCAGTTTAAAGGGCTTTCACCCAGCCAGCATGTATATATATATATATATATATATATATATATATATATATATATATATATATTTACAGTACCAGTCAAAAGTTTGGACACATCTTCTCATTCAAGGGTTTTTCTTTATTTGTACTAGTTTCTACATTGTAAAGACATCAAAACTATGAAATAACACATATGGGAAAATGTAGTAACCAAAAAAGTGTTAGACAAATTCAAATTGATTTTAGATTTTTCAAAGTAGCCACCCTTTACCTTGATGACAACTTTGCACACTCTTGGCATTCTCTCAACCAGCTCGGAATACTTTTCCAACAATCTTGAAGGATTTCACACATTTGCTGAGCACTTGTTAGCTGCTTTTCCTTCACTCTGCAGTCCAACTCATCCCAAATCATCTCAGTTGGGTTGAGGTCGGGTGATTGTGGAGGCTAGGTAATCTGATGCAGCACTCCATCACTCTCCTTGGTCAAATAGCCCTTACACAGCCTTGAGGTGTGTTTGGGTCATTGTCCTGTTGAAAAACAAATGATAGTCCCACTAAGCGCAAACCAGATGGGATGGTGCATAGCTGCAGAATGCTGTGTAGCTATGCTGGTTAGTGTGCCTTGCATTATAAATAAATCCTTCACAGTGTCACCAGCAAAGAACCCCCACACCATCACACGTCCTTCTCCATGCTTCACGTTGGGAACCACAAATGCGGAGATAATCCGTTCACCTATTCTGCGTCTCAGAAAGACGGTTGGAACCAAAAATCTCAAATTTGGACTCATCAGACCAAAGGACAATTTCCAACGGTCTAATATCCTTTGCTTGTGTTTCTTGGCACAAGCAAGTCTCTTCTTAGTATTGGTGTCCTTTAGTAGTGGTTTCTTTGCAGAAATTCGAACATGAAGGCCTAACTCACACAGTCTCCTCTGAACAGTTGATGTTGAGATGTGTCTGTTACTTGAACTCTGTGAAGCATTTATTTGGGCTGCAATCTGAGGCTGGTAAATCTAATGAACTTACCCTCTGCAGCAGAGGTAACGCTGGGTCTTCCTTTCCTGTGGCGGTCCTCATGAGAGCCAGTTTCATCATAGTGCTTGATGGTTTTTGCGACTGCACTTGAAGAAACTTTCAAAGTTCTTGACATGTTCCAGACTGAGTGATCGTCATGTCTCTCTAGGGGATCGGTGTCCTAGGGATAGGCTAATGTGATTAACATGAGGTTGTAAGTAACAAATACAATTCCCAGACATGTCTGATATGGGCAGAAAGCTTAAATTATTGTTAATCTAACTGCACTGTCCAATTTACAGTAGCTATTACAGTGAAAGAATGCCATGCTATGGTTTGAGGAGAGTGCACAATTCTGAACTTTAAAATGTATTATTAATATACCAATTAGGCACATTTGGGCAGTCTTGATAGAACATTTTGAACAGATATGCAATGGTTCATTGGATCAGTCTAAAACTTTGCACATACACTGCTGCCATCTAGTGGCCAAAATCAAAATCGCGCCTGGGCTAGAATAATACGTTATTGCCCTTCTCTTGCACTTCAAAGATGGCAAAAAAAAAAAAAAAAATCATCTTTCTTCTTTGTATTATCTTTTACCAGATCTAATGTATTATATTATCCTACATTAATTTTACATTTCCACAAACTTTAAAGTGTTTCCTTTCAAATGGTATCAAGAATACACATATCCTTGCTTCAGGTCCTGAGCTACAAGCAGTTGGATTTGGGTATGTCATTTTAGGCAAAAACTGAAAAAAAGGGTTGGATCCTTAAAAGGATAAAGACATTGATGGGTGCTGTTGGGTTATAATCTGGCACTTGGAATTGTTTTAAGATGGTCATACCATAGGTCATTTAGCTATTTGATTTTGAATTTTATGACCCCTTTTGCTATTGTAAAATATATGTACAAAAAATATTTTATAATATTTAGAATTTTGCATTTATTACCAAATCCCATAGAAACCCATTGAATAACACATGCCTAAATGGCAAAAAAGACAGTCAAAAATGAAATCATAAGGAATACATTTTTTAAGTGTCTGTCCAATATCTAGGAGATATAAGAAAGCTCAGGAAATATATACTGTATATTTGTACACATATTTAACCCCTCATTTTTGTTAGTGCAAAACTAGCTGTGCGGTAGCATAGAGAATAGTCTATGTCTAGGGTTGCTGGAGGGTTGCTGTGACTAAGCACACACCCCTGAGAGGCCCCCGTGTTGATGGTCAATGTGGTGGATGTGTTGTTAACTACCTCACTGCCTGGGGGCGGCCCATCAAGAAGTCCAGGATCCAGTTGTAGAAAGAGGTGTTCAGACCCAGGGTCCTGAGCTTGGTGATGAGATTGGAGGGGACTATAGTGTTGAATGTTGAGCTGTAGTCAATGAACAGCATTCTTACATAGGCATTCCTTTTGTCCAGGTGGGTGAGGACAGTGTGGAGTGCAGTAGAGGGTGCGTCATCTGTGGATCTGTTGGAGCGATATGCGAATTGGAATGGGTCCAGTGTGCCTGGAATGATGGTGTTGATGTGAGAAACGGCCAGTCTTTCCAAGCCTTTCATGGCTATGGATGTGAGTGCTATGTGGCGATAGTCATTTAGGCAGGTTACTTTGGCGTTCTTGGGCGTTCCGGGATAGGTTGAAGTTGTCAGTGAGACACTTGCCAGCTGGTCAGTGCATACTCTGAGTACGCGTCCTGATATTCCTTCTGGCCCCGCGGCCTTACGAATGTTAAACCTGTTTAAAGGTATTAATCACATCGGCTACGACGAGCAAGATCACACAGTCACCCGGAACAGCTGGTCTCTCATGCATGGTTTAATATTTATTTCCTTGAATCAAGCATAAAAGGCATTTAGCTCGTCTGATAGGCTCACGTCACTGGCAAGCTCACGGCTGGATTTTCCTTTGTAATCCGTGATAGTTTGCAAGCCCTGCCACATTTGTCGAGCGTCAGAGCCGGCATAGTGGGATTCTATCTTATTCCTGCATCGATGCTTTGCCTGCTTGATGGCTTGTCGTAGCGGGATTTCTTATAAGCATCTGGATTAGTGTCCCGCTTCTTGAAAGGAGCAGCTTTAGCCTTTAGCTCAGTGCGGATGTTTCCTGTAATCCATGGTTTCTTGTTGGGGTATGTACGGTCACTGTGGGGATGATGTCGTTAATGCACTTATTAATGAAGCCGGTGACTAATGTGGTAAACTTCTCAATGTTATTGGATGAATCACGGAACATATTCCAATCTGTGCTAGCAAAACAGTCCTCTAGCTTAGCATCTGGTACAGTACATCGGACCACCTCCATATTGGTCACGTCACTGGTACTTCCTGTTTGAGTTTAAGGGAGGGCGAGGGAGGCCCTTGTATGCGTTTCTGTGTGTGGAGTAAAGTAATGTAGAGTTTTGTCGCCTCAAGTTGTACAGGTGACATGCTGGTAAAAATGAGGTAAAATGGATTTCAGTTTCCCTCCATTAAAATCACAGGCCACGAGAAAAGACGTCTCTGGATGTACATTTCTTGTTTGCTTATAGCCCTTTTTACTTCTCTTTGAGTGTGTTCTTAGTCCCAGAATCGGTTTGTGGTGGTAAATAGACAGCTATGACATTTTTGTGATGAAAACTCTCTTGGTAAATAGTGTGGTCTGCAGCTTATGACGAGGTATACTAACTCAGGCGAGCATAGCCTCTAGACTTCCTTAACATTAGACATTGCGCACCAGCTGATGTTAACAAAGAGACACACTCCTCCTCCATTCATCTTACCCGAGTCTACCATCTGATCTTGATGATACATAGAAAAACCAGCAGGACATATATTATCCATGTCCTCGTTCAGCCGCGAAACCTAGAATATTGCAGTTTTTCAGGTCCTGTTGACAGGATGCATAAATGAACAGAAAATATATAAAAGATCAATAAAATATACTAGAAACATCAATTTCACGGTGGGCCACACAGCTGTTTGGTGAACCGGGCCTTGCCAAAGGCTATCATCTCTCTGACCTTTTTGCTCCTATTCTCCATCTCTGTCAGTCAAAGGCATACCCCTCATTAGCACTGGGATAGGTGTATGAGTGTGTGCGTGCTTCCATGCATGTTCAGTGTGTGGGTGCTTGTGTGTGGGGGGAATCATTACTGTTGTGTGTATTCATACAATATAGTGTTTATATGTGGCATGAGTAATTGAAAGTTTACATTTCTATCTGTCTTGAGTGTATAGGTGTGTGCATGTGACCAGACAGAATGTATTTATTTCTGTTTGTGTTGCTGGCTTGTGTGTGGGCCTTCCCTAGACTGTGTGTGTGTGTGTGTGTGTGTGTGTGTGTGTGTGTGTGTGTGCGTGTGTGCGTGCGTGCGTGCGTGCGTGCGTGCGTGCGTGCGTGCGTGCGTGCGTGTGTGTGTGTGTGTGTGGTGGTGGAGAAAAGAGAGTGAAGCCTATTGATTATTTTAATCCTCCTATTTGTGAGTCTGTGATCCTCTCGGCTCAAGCTTCCAAGGGGGGATTGCTAATGGGCCCGAATGCTTCCCTCCTCAGCCCCTTCTCCCTGTCCAATTAACTTTACACTGGAATCTGCCAGGAGAGAGTGTGAGGAGGAGGGGAGACTTCCAATGTACACCACAACCCCTCTTTTCTACACCACTATCCATCCCCCCAGTCTCCCATAGCCACCAAATTCAGCTAAAACATTTAAATCCAGAATACTATTACCTCTCACCTTTAATTAAAGATCTGTCTGCTTGTTTTCACTCTGACAAGATGAGACCTCCATTCAGCCAATACTTCAATACCTCAGACTGGTTCACTGGGGGAGGGAGCAGAACAATGGTCTATTCTGTAATTGTAGAGTTTTGCTTGTAGTTTCAGTGGTTAAGTGACAGGATGCTGTCATTTTATATGAGTAAGGAATCACCTAACTGTGGCAATAGTGAGATTAAAAAATAAATAGATAAAGCCAACATTTTGGTTATTAAGTTTTTCCATTAAATTGTTGGGAGCATATATAGAGTGAGCGACTGTCTTTACTTATTTTTATACAGTTTACTCTTGGTTAGCCAGCACCTCTACAAACATTTTTAGGTGAGCATCAGCTCATGCTATGTTACTAAATTAATAGTGAAATGTGAGCTAACAGTAGCTATTTCAGTGGCAGCTGAGAGTTTAAGTTGTAGTACACTGAATGCAATGTACATCCATAAATGCAGTATTCGTCCTTAAGTCTGTAACATTCATTGGTTTCCAACTCACCACATAAACAAAGGAAAATAAATTACTGCAGTAACAAATTGACAACGTTTTTGGATTGTAAATAATGACAGCATTAGTGTAAGTCAGAGAGTGACTCAGAGGCGTCTTCACATTGGTTTATTGGAGGTCTTATATATAGTCTTAGGGCTGAGTTTTTAGTATTATACATAAAATATACACACACAGCTCAGCTTGCAAGGTACAGTGACAACAATCAATTCATACTGTTCAAAAACAAGAATCAGGTTTCTTTTTCAACAGTAAGTTATTTAACATTGTTTAGTGCCAGGGAACACAGCAGAATGCAGCATGACACAGAGAGAGATCATGTACACTCACACACAAACTAATCTGTACATTACTTTGGTGTAAATGAGATGGTAGATGGTTGTTGCAATACTGTCCATTAAAGGTATAATACAGGAATAATGTTTTCATCTGACTGATGCAGTTTGATAATAACCAGTGTTCTGTCTCTAGATCAAGCCCAAAGCTCTGTCCTGTAGTTGGACCTGAGACTCGACACACACCGGTATACAGTGTTGTAACATTAATGCACACACATGGAGTAGCAGTATCATCCCTGCAGCAGCAATGGTTTATTCTGTGGTTTTCCTAATACAACTACTTGTTACAATAGAGCCGTCCTCTGAAGTCCTGTAACATATACAACTACTTACATTAGATACATGTATGATGCTATAACAACAGATGCGTGTTTTTCATGGTATTGTCTAGGCAGGGCATTTACATCGATGTAAAGATGGTTGTATTTTGTTATGGTATGACAAGATAATAATGTCGCCACACGGAAATCGCCATGAAATCCATTTTGATCGATAACACAAGTGAAACATTATAGATTCTCGTTGCCACTGTGTCAAGTGTTTGCATAACATCTTTGACCGACAGCATCAACCTGAACCTGCATATTTGGATTGAATTTACAATTAGTAATGTATGGTACATTCAATAAAACACACAAAGATTTCCATTGAAGACACTACTTGTTCTGTACAAGATGAATCCTCAATGTCCATATCCACCCTGTAAACAAACCGTCTGCTTTACCTTTGAAGAAAAGAAGACTCATCTATATACAAATAACCAGTATGATCTAAAGCTCCATCTCTGTGTATGCATTTGACACCCATTTTAAATTGCTAAGTTATCAATTGAATGTAAAGTGAATATAGGAATAGTAATCCTATAGTAGTCCTGCCAACAGTTGAGGGTTTTTACACAGGATGTCTGGGATCATTAGTGGAACATGATGATGTTCTATCATCCACCATAAGGTCTGGAATAATAGTGTATCTGTCTGCCATAAGCCTCATCATTTATATCCTGTGTGTTGGGGACCCCCCCATAGCTGTAGCCAGGGGCCATGTGGGTAAAACTAACAACAACATGATACTTATCTTTACACACACACACACACACACACCATACTGGATGATGTTCGTGATGTTGCGTGTATTATCAGCTCCGATCAATATATTCATGACTTTTCTCGTTTTGTGTCTTCAGCCGTATTGGAAATCCATCTCGGAGCGAAGAAGGGAGGCGGGAGGCCCCGCAGCCAAGCTCGAAGTGTTCGATTTACAGTCTGCATTCTGAGACCATTTTACTCAATTCCACACTGGTGGTCGAAATGGTCAGCTCCTGTCAATGCAACACTAGATAGGGGAAGTCAATTAATCACTGTGTGTGTGTGTGCATTTCTGTGTGTGTGTGTGTGTGTGTGCATGTAATGCATGCGAGTCATGTATGCTTCCACATACCTGATCATATACACAGATGTGTGTACATCAGAAGTGAATATACACACTCCACTCCATACGTATGTATTTGGACAGTGAAGCTGTTTTTTTGGCTCTATACTCCAGCATTTTGGATTTGAGTACACATGATTCATATGAGGCAACAGTACAGAATGTCATCTTTTATTTGGGGGCATTTTCATGCATAGGCTATCTCTTTTACCGTTAAGAAAGGAGAACACTTTTTGTATCTAGTCCCTATTGGGCAATTTTCTCTCTCCAAAACACACACACACACACAAACGCAAATGCATACAACAAGTTTTTAGAGTCACAAGCTTGATGTAGTCATTGTGTGCAAGGATTATGGGACCAAATACTTATAGCGTTTGACTACTTTAATACAGAGTAAGTGAATTTGTACAAATACTTATGACTTATTCAAATGGATAAATAAAGTGCTTTGATACATAAAGTGCTTTGATTTCTAAACGGTAAAACGGATATGTATGAAAATAAGCCTAAAATAAAAGGTGGCGTTCTGCACTGTCGCCTTGCATGAAACAACATTCTATCTCAACATTCTATCTCAACATTCTATCTCAACATTCTATCTCAAATCTAAAATGCTGGATTTAACAAAAAATCCTTCACTGTCCACATACATTTGGAGGGGAGTGTATGTAACTTTAAGAATATACACAATATCAAGATTATATATTTTTTTGTCTTGACATAATTCTTGTTTATCACCACATACTTACATGCTAGTTGAATTTAAATATCTGTGATTCAGGGATATCATGAGAATTACACAACACAGTAATATTAATAAAAATTTAAAAAAGAAATGTAAAATATATACTTTCTTTAGACCTGCAGGCGAACGGACCCCCTGCAGTACCTCCGCGGACCCATAGCCGTGGGAAGTAAGGGTGCTGCAGCACGACAAACGAATGGATGTTTATATTAAATTAACATTTCTATATACACACTTGCACATTAGATGCCTTCTAACTGCACTTGGTTTGGAATGTTATGTTTTGGCCACTATCCAAACTTTTATAGACATAAAAAACACAGAGCAAATATACATTTTCCTTTTCCCACTGCATCTGTTTCTTTAAATAATGTGTGTGTTTAGCAACAGAGAGAGAGAGAGAGAGAGAGAGAGAGAGAGAGAGAGAGAGAGAGAGAGAGAGAGAGAGAGAGAGAGGTTTAGAGAATCAGGTTGGATGAGAATCCTGAAGAAGGTGCTGTATATGTTTGCCTGGGAGATTATTTGTTTTGTGTGGCTGTATGTTTGTGTGTGTGTATGTGTAACGCATGAATGCCATCAGTCAGGGTAGATGAGGAAGCCAGAGAAGGTGCTGTATTTGTTGGTGTTTCCTCCGTGGACTTTGCCCCCATCGAGCTGCACACACACTTCGTCCCCCACGTCCAGGTGCAGGATGACACTGTTGGAGGCATAGTCATAGTTCAGATCAGCATCCTGGGCTATGGCACTGGCCCTCACCTGAGAGAGAGAGAGGAACAAAGAGAGAAAGAGAGAGAGAGATGGCGAGACAGAGAGGGACAAAGAGATAGAAAGAGACAGAGAAGGGGGGTGGGGTGGGGTAGGTTGGAGAAAGTGACTAAGTAGACAAGTGGATAAATAATACAGACATGGAAAGCACATAATCTAATTGCATGTATTTAATCCAAAGACAAGACCTAATTCATTTGGCTGTGATGTGTTTATACATATACAGTACTATATAATGTAATAGCTCAGCCTATGTCGCCCTTCAGTCCCCAAATGGATTTCCCCAGAGAACACTGCTTCTCCAGCTGCTCTCTCCTCATCTCACTATGTGTTCTCTCATAGTCCTAGAGCATCTGGTCCTTGTGGTGTTGGCACAGGGCTACTCATTTTTCCTAAATGTAGATTTTATCTTTTCCCCCTCTCTCATCTGTCCATCTCTTCACTTGAATTACATGCTGTCACTGTCACTTGTCCACTCAAGCTTAGCATTGTTGTCATCTATCGCACACCAGGTACCCTTGGAGAGTTCTTCAATGAGCTTGACACTTTATAAGTTAAGCTAATTTTCCGATGATGGCTCACCACTCATTGTACTGGGAAACTTCAACCTCCTGACTCCTGACTTCATCTAATTTCTTTCCACCTCTTTCTTTCCCCTCCTTGCCTCTTTTGACATCACACTTTCTCAGTCCCCTCCCACTCGCAAGGCAGGCAATACGCTTGACCTCCTCTTTAGTAGAAGCTGTTCGCCTACTGATCTCACTGCAACCCCCCCCTTCAGATCTCTGATCACTACTTTGTTTCTTTTTCTCTCCTTCTCTCCTCCAACCTTACCCACTCAGCTCCTACCCAGATGGTCATGTGCCATCACAATATTCTCTTTCTCTCCCACTATTCTCTCCTTATCTATCCTATCATCTCTTCCTGCTAAATCCTTCTCCCTCCTTTCTCCTAACTTTGCCTCATCGAGCCTACTCTCCCTCCTTTGACTCTAACTGTTCCCTTTTCTGCCAGTCGGCTTGACCCTCCCGTCCAGCTCTGTGAATGAGTGACTCACTGCATGCCCACAGAACAAGGCTGTGACTGTTGGACAAAAATGGAGGAAAACTAAACACTGGCGGACCTATCATCCTTCCACTTCCTCCTCTCTACCTTATTTTCTTCTGTATCCACTGCTAAAGCCACTTTCTATCACTCTAAATTTCAAGCCTCTGCTTCCAACCCTGGGAAACTCCTTTCCACCTTCTCCTCCTTCCTTAATCCTCCACCTCCTCCCCCTCCCTACTCCCTCTCTGACGACTTTGTCAACCACTTTGAAAAAAAGTCCACTCCTCACACAGAACTACCATATGCCTTGACCTCTTTCTCCACTCATTCTCCAGTTTTAATCCTGTGACTATTGATGTCCAGTCACCCGGCAACCTGCCCACTCAACCCCATCCTCTCTTCCCTTCTCTAGACTATCAATGGAGACTTCCCATTCCTCACTTTCCTCATCAACTCATCCCTGACCACTGGTTCCGTCCCCTCTGACTTCAAGATGGCCAGAGTCGCTCTCCTCCTCAAGAAACCAACATTCAACCACTCTGATGTCAAAACTACAGACCGGTATCCCTTCTTTTTTTCTCCAAACACTTGAGCGTGCGTCTCTGACCAACTCTCTCGTTATCTCTCTCAGAATGATCTTCCTGACCCTAACCAGTCAGGCTTCAAGACGGGTCACTCAACTGAGACTGCTCTCTTCTGTGTCACGAAGGCTCTCTGCTCTGCCAAAGCTGACTCACTCTCTTCTCTTCTCATCCTCCTAGATCTATCCACTGCCTTTGACACCGTGAACAATCAGATCCTCTTCTCCACCCTGTCAGGGCTGGGCGTCTCAGGCTCTGCACACTCCTGGATGGCATCCTACCTGGCAGGGTGCTCTGCTGGTGTCCCCCAGGGCTCGGTTCTAGGCCCTTTCTTCTTTTCTCTATGCACCAAGTCACTCAGGTCCGGCATATCCTCTGATGGTCTTTCCTATCATTCATATGTAGATGACACTCAACTACGTTTCTCATTCTCCCTTCTGACACACAGGTGGCGACATGCATCTCTGTGTGTCTGGCAGATATCTTAGCTTGAATGTCAGGCCACCACTCCAAGCTCAACCTCGACAAGACAGAGCTGCTCTTCCTCTCGGGGAAGTCCTGCCCGCTCAAGACCTCTCCATCACTGTCGACAACTCCACGGTGTCACCCTCCCAGAGTACAAAGAACCTTGGCATGACCGTGGACAACACCATGTCATTCTCTGCAAACTTCAAAGAAGTGACTCACTCCTGCAGGTTTATGCTCTACAATATCCGTTGAGTACATTCTTCACATAGGAAGCAGCAAATGTCCTAATCCAGACATTTGTCATCTCCCGTCTGGACTATTGCAACTCTTTGTTGTCTGGGCTCCCCACTTGTGCCATCAAACACCTGCAACTTATACAGAATGTAGCAGCCCGTCTGGTGTTCAACCTTCCCAAGTTCTCTCATGTCACCCCGCTCCTCCGTACACTACACTGGCTTCCAGTTGAAGCTCGCATCCACTACCAGACCATGGTGCTTGCCTACTGAGCAGCAAGGGGAACTGCCCATCCCCAACTTCAGGCTATGCTCAAACCCTACATCCCAACCCAAGCACCCCGTTGTGCTATTTCTGGTCTCTTGGCTGTCCCATCACCAACAGGAGGTCAGCTCCTGCTCAGTCCAGTCAAAGCTCTTCTCTGTCCTGGCACCCCAATGGTGGAACTATAGAGATCCTATTAAATAACTAGAGGGGCTATGTCATCCCACATGAAAAAATACTATTGTGTATACTATGGTAGGAATACTGTAGTGTTTTTGCATACTTTACTGTAGTATTTACAGTTTACTATAGTATAAATACTGTAGTAAAAAAAGAGTAGTACATACTATAGTAATTACTGTAGTGTTTTTGCAGACTAGTATTTACTGAAGTGTTTTGCGGACTGTAGTATGGTATACTGTAGAATTTACTGTCGAGTTTGTGCAAACTGTAGTATACTGTAGTATTTACTGTAGTGTTTTTTGGGGGACACTACTGTAGTATTTACTAAAGTGTTTGTGTATTATTATCTTTGACAATGAAGTGGGGGGCTTTCTCCTTGAGGATACCTACTGGAGAAATACTAAAATATGACATTTTCCATAACCTGTAGGTAGGTAACCTGTAGGGAACAAAATATATTGTCTATACTTGGGTTTAGGTTTCTCACTTACGGGTGGCACAAATTGGGATATGCGGGAGGGGAACGCACAGTGTATATGCAAATTAAATACTGTAGTATTTACTATAGTTGAAATGTTTTTGGGTTCTTGTGGACAATTCTGTAGTATTTACTTGTGTTTTTGTGTGTTGCTAATACTGTAGTGTTTAGTATAGTATACTACAAAATTCTATACAAAGTACTACACACAATTGAGGTTTACTACAGTGTGTCATATAGTATCCTACAGTATACTACAGTTTACTACATAATTATATAGTAAGTACTGTAGTATTCTATAGTAAACTCAAATCAAATCAAATCAAATCACATTTTATTTGTCACATGCGCCGAATACAGCAGGTGTAGACCTTACAGTGAAATGCTTACTTACAAGCCCTTAACCAACAATGCAGTTTTAAGAAAATACTAGTGGTGCAACCGATCACAAAACGGTTTGGAGTCACGGATTGGATCATTTTTCGGATCAGCAAAAAAAAAAAGAAGGGAGACAAATTAAACTTTGCTTTCCATTTATTACTTAAAGAACACTTAAAGCAAGGAACTTTTCAATGTTTAAATAACATTTTTAAATACAATATTCAATACGCAATTGTTAAATTGAAGTGCAATATGAGGCATGACACCTTCCTTTGAACAATAGTGAATGTAAAAATAGCTTGTGTCTTCATCATCAATACAAAGTTTTTTTTAAAGAAAGAATCAAAGCAGACCTGAGCTTATAACTTATTTTTCAAAAATATGATGTCTACATTGTCTGGGGAGAGGGAAGACCTCTTACAGTCACTATGTCCCCTGCCGTGGAGGACACCCTCTCACTAGGTACTGAAGTGCCAGGCACAGCCAGGTAGCATCTTGCCATCATGGCAATGTGAGGGTATTTACACATTTACACTTCGTGCCATGGATCATCACTGGAGGCTTCGTGCCATGGATCATCACTGGAGGCTTCGTGCCATGGATCATCACTGGAGGCTTCATGCCATGGATCATCACTGGAGGCTCCGTGCCATGGATCATCACTGGAGGCTTCGTGCCATGGATCATCACTGGAGGCTTCGTGCCATGGATCATCACGTGGAGCCGGAACAGGTCTCACCGGACTGAGGAGACGTACTGGCAGCCTTGTGAGTAGAGCTGCCTGCTCCTCCTCAGGCGAAAACCTGAGAAAAATCCAACCAGGAAGTGGGAAATCTGAGGTTTGTAGTTTTTCAAGTGATTGCCTATCCAATATCCAATGTAAATGGGGTCAGATTGCACTTCCTAAGGCTTCCAGTAGATGTCAACAGTCTTTAGAAAGTTGTTTCAGGCTTCTATTGTGAAAGGGGAGCGAATATCAGCTGTTTCAACAAGTGGTCAGCCTGAAAGCCATTAGTTGTGTCTCGCACGTGGCCTTGAGATCGCGGTCGTTCTCTTTCCTTTCAATTGACAACGGAATTGGCCGGTTGGAATATTATTGAAGATTTATGATAAAAACATCCTAAAGATTGATTATATACATCGTTTGACATGTTTCTACGAACTTTAATGGAACTTTTTTGACTTTTCGTCTGAACTTAGTGCCCGCTCTTTATGCATTGGGATTAGTGAACTAAATGCGCAAACAAAAAGGAGGTGTTTGAACATAGAGATGGACTTTATCGAACAAAACCAACATTTTTTTGTGGAACTGGGATTCCTGGGAGTGCATTCCGATGAAGATCATCAAAGGTAAGTGAATGTTTATAAAGCTATTTCTGACTTTTGTTGACTCCACAACTTGGCTGGTATCTGTATGGCTTGTTTTGGTGGCTGAGCGCTATACTAAGATTATCGCATGGTGTGCTTTCGCCGTAAAGCTTTTTAAAAATCTGACACAGCGGTTGCATTAAGGATAAGTTTATCTTTAATCCTATGTATAAAACTTGTATCTTTCATCAACGTTTATGATGAATATTTCTGTAAATTGATGTGGCTCTCTGCAAATTCACCGGATGTTTTGGAGGCAAAACATTACTGAACATAACGCGCCAATGTAAACTGAGATTTTTGGATATAAATATGAACTTTATCGAACAAAACATACATGTATTGTGTAACATGAAGTCCTCTGAGTGCCATCTGATGAAGATCATCAAAGGTTAGTGATTCATTTTATCTCTATTTCTGCTTTTTGTGACTCCTCTCTTTGGCTGGAAAATGGCTGTAGGTTTTTTTGTGACTAAGCGCTGACCTAACATAATCGCATGGTATGCTTTCGCCGTAAAGCCTTTTTGAAATCAGACACTGTGGCTGGATTAACAAGAAGTTTACAGTGCCTTGCGAAAGTATTCGGCCCCCTTGAACTTTGCGACCTTTTGCCACATTTCAGGCTTCAAACATAAAGATATAAAACTGTATTTTTTTGTGAAGAATCAACAACAAGTGGGACACAATCAGGAAGTGGAACGACATTTATTGGATATTTCAAACTTTTTTAACAAATCAAAAACTGAAAAATTGGGCGTGCAAAATTATTCAGCCCCCTTAAGTTAATACTTTGTAGCGCCACCTTTTGCTGCGATTACAGCTGTAAGTCGCTTGGGGTATGTCTCTATCAGTTTTGCACATCGAGAGACTGACATTTTTTCCCATTCCTCCTTGCAAAACAGCTCGAGCTCAGTGAGGTTGGATGGAGAGCATTTGTGAACAGCAGTTTTCAGTTCTTCACAGCAGGGGCACTGTGGTATTTGTTATGTGGGATGAACCTTCAAAGTTCCAGAATGGGGCATTTTACTTATGTAATAAAATAAAAGTAAGGCATGCGATATATCAGAGATTGTGTAATATAATTATTATATTGTCATATAATTATAAATACAGTTTATATATACGTTTCTGTGTAAATAGCCTCTAAAATATATATATAAACAGAATGTATAAATTGTTTTTCTTGGAAAATGTCAGTACTTGTTGCATTTACAACTTGTCTAAGTCCTATCATTAACTGAATTCAGTCAGTGTATGGCTGTGGATTCACTGCATTGTTTGATTGGAATGCTGGCATATTGGCGGTTAATTTGAAATATCCTCTTAAACTGTCTGGCTAGTTAGCTAACAAATACACAGTGCAGATAAATACTTCAAATTCATTAATACAGTACTGGCAAACAATGTTTGACCAACTCACCTATCAAAAGGGCTGAACTTTATCCCATTACAAGAAAGTTCATGTCCATTCTAGTATTCTAATTCCTTATTCTATGTTTGGAACCAGCTTCCTCGTGATGCTAGGACAGCTGAGTACCTGCCCCTCTTCCAAAACCATCTGAAACCCTACATCTTCAAAGAGTATCTTGAATAAGACATCTCAGTCTTATCCCATCCCACACCCATTTCCTTGCACTCATCTTCTCCTACGAGCACTGACTTTGCTGATAATTTCCTTATTGAGGAAAAATGTACTTACTATGACTGTGATATGTGGTTGTCTCACCTAGAGCGATGAATGCACAAACTGTAAGTCACTCTGGATAAGAGTGTCTGCTAAATGACTAAAATGTCAACATGGAGACTCTTGCACTCCCACGCCCCCGTGTAACCCTTCCTGTTGTCCCTGCTTCCTCATACACCACCCCACCACAGACAACCTTGCCCACTGGCCCGGACCCATCTCTTCCACTGAGCAACCACTCTAATTTTCCTCTCTGTGGTACATTAGCCTCATGTCTGTAATGTAATCATGGCCTGAGGTTGAGCCTTGGTCGTCATGGTCATCTAAATGTTCATTACTGGGATGAGAAGGACACGGGGGAATATGGGCGGATTATGGCTCATCCCTATGTGTTAATTTACAACTACCCCTCCAAGACTATCTCCCCAACACACATACACATACTGTAAATCATAAATATTCACTACTAATGGCCCAAAACAAGGAATATGGGTATTTCCCCTCTGTCTCTATTTCTTGTTTTTACCTCTCTCTTCTTCTCAGCTTCCCTCCTCCAATCTTCCCTCTATCCATCTTTTATCTCTCCATCCCTCTCTCTCTTTCCTCACATTTCTCATCTCATTCTCTTTTCTCTCTCTCATTCTCTTTTCTCTCAGTTTTTTCCTCCTTCACTCTGGGGTCTTTGTATAATGTCATCGGTACAGAGGCCTTCCTGTCCAATGTATTGCTCTAAATAGAAGAGCTGTGTATTGACCTTTGACCCAGAGCCTTCATTGAGAACACAACCTCACACTATCGATTTATCGGGATGTCCAGCACCTATTGCAGTGGAAGAATGATAGAGAGCGCCTCCTAGATGGTTTAGTTGGGGTCAGGGTAGACATGCTTCAACAGAGCATCAATCTCAATGTTCCTCATAGTCATAATATAGAAACCAGCTTAATGTGATTAGAACATGGTTTTAACTGATCTTTGCTTTCCTATTTAATAATGAAGTATTTTACAAACTCTCACCAGTCATGCATTTTTATATGTATGCCTCAAACAATTATACAAGTATATTCCATTTATATTCATTATACATGGTAAAACATAGGAAAAGACACTGCTCATGGTATACACATTTTGTGTACACAAATGGCCTATAATGAGTTGCACTACATCTTAAGTTGTGCCATTTCTTAATTGTCTGTTTGTAGCCCTAATTACTAAAGCTGCATATAATGAATAGTAACATCACCAGATAAATAGCCAACTGCTCAAGCATGGGATCCATTTAATCGTGGAAAAATTAAACACACTAGCGCATCTATATTAATTAATGCAAATCTGATACCCTCACTCCATCCTTGTCTCTCTCCCAGGACCTAGGCCTGGCTGAGGATATGTTCCATCATCTCAACCTGTCACCTAGTCCCTGTCCCCTATGATCGGTTAGACATATCAAATGAAACTAACCATTTCTCCACAACCTGGTTGGCAATAACATTTTTTTTTTGCACATATCATCAATTTAACTGATTAGGCTACTCAGGAAATTTTCCCATATTCTTAAAGGCCAGAATATCTCTTTCCATGTACAGCTTGTTGCATGGGCCTTTTTTCTTCTTCCCAAAGACTCACATGAATCGATCCGTTCCCTTTGTTGTTTTTAATTCAACTCACATCACTCCATTAATTGTTCTGTCTCTCCCTCTCCGCCTAACACCCCCTCCATCATCCTCCCTCTGTCCGCAGCCCCTCACTATCTCTTCATTCTGGACCCATCTATCCATCTTTTTTTGTCCTTTCCCCAGAATGAGATGCAGGTCACGCTTGCGGATTCTTCCCCTGCCATGGCAGTGTTGGCGGGAGCAGCGGCTAAGCGTGTCCCTGTCCGGTCTAAATTGGATTGATTAACGGCGCGCTGCTGTGCCAGGTCTCCCGGGACCCCCTCCAACAACCCCCCCCCCCCCCCAAACTCCAGAGGCTACAGGGCTCGGTAATTGGTAGTCGAACAGCCATGGCAGCTCCCTCCTTAATGGCTCCCACTCCTCAATAACTCCATACAATCACAATAAATGGGGCCACAGAATAGGCTACTGCGGTCAGATGGTCTCCTGAAACAGTGGCGGGAGGTCAGAATAAAAATCCATGCCTGGCTACACACACTGTTGTCTATAAAAGCTGCTGGACTAGTAGTATTTTCTTTAGTAGTCTATTTTTTTTATGTATCTCAGGTAGACTGGAGACACATAAAGGAATTGCATCTTTTAAAGATCTTTTGCCATCTTCTATAGACTTCCTGTTCTCTGAGAGAAATGAATGACTCCCGTGAGGAGGATCTGTGATGTGGTTTTGTGTAAAACAAAATTGAGAACGGAGAGGCTGACTTGCTGTCAATCCCCACATCTGTCTACATGGTTGAGTGGCATTAATCCCCTGACATTCTCTGAGTTGTGTTTTGAGATGCGGGCAAGGAGGAGAACCTTTCCAGGAGAACCTTTTTCCATAGATGTATAGCTAGGCGGCTTATGTTAATCTACACTGGGTTGTTGTGGTTTAGGGTTAAGGTTAGTATTATAGTTTGGTATGGGCCTTGCCACATCCTTCTGTCATTCTCTCTTGGTAGCACTTGGTCATTCCTGGTTCACAGGTGGGACATTTGTGTAGAACTGTGGTAGCAATACAACTACGAACCAAAGCTAGTCAGTAGGGATGTCATGATTGTTGGTCATGTTGGTATAATACGATATATAGTCTAATAAGTATCAGGCGATATCATTAATAGTATCAGACGATATATCGCCATATTAGTATTGGCCGATAATGGCAACAACAAAAAATAACAACATGTAAAGGGTTTCTGAGAATCTTTTTCATAAGAAATATGAAATAGTAAAACATCTTATCGAGCCAGCTTTTACTTAACGTATGACACTGCCCAGTTTTGAATTCAAGGTCAAATGGCATGAGCGTTCTGTCTATTTGAATATCCCAAAGCTACCAATATGCCACCTTCAACCTCCTTCAAACTGCATGCAGAGACATCAAAATGGTATACATGAGTTGGTCTAACTCCCAAGTCCAACATACCAAAGTATCCCTTCAAAGGGTCATAACAAGGGCTGTGACAGTGCTGGTGTGTACCCCTCCTCCCTACAATGACCCTTTGGCATTCAGCTAATTATATTTGCTAGCGATAAGGAGGCCTGGTTATTTATGACTTCTGGCACAGAGCCATAGGGGACATTACTTCACATTACTTCAGGCTCAGAGAGCAGAAAATATATTCAGTCGCTGACATTTCATGTGTAATGTTTATGATTGATGTATAGTTGTATTGTACTTCCTAATATAACCTAGTGGCTCAACAGCAATTCTGCCCAACAATGAAGCGTCATGGTGTAACATTTAAAAACCATGTTGGTGAAACCAATGTATGAAAATGAGAATACATGTACTGATGAAGTCAAATATATTTAAACTTTTCACTGCAATGGAGCGGAATGTTCTGTTTTTTCCTTTCAAAACTGGTTAAAATGACTACTTTTACCCTGTAGGCACCTGCGACTTACCACAGGTGAGATACACAAGACATTAAATTAAAATGATTCCCTCCAACCAATTTAGAATTTTGAATAATTTAGTCCTGGCCATTTCTTTGAAGTAAAAAAATATACATTTCAGTTTATATTTTATTTATTGGTCCTGCGCAGTTCTAAATCAAACAAATACTCTTGTGAACACGAAAGTCTTTCAATTTCAACTTATTTTAGAAGAAATAGTGAATCATGCAAAGGTGCATTTGTATGTAGGGTCTTATTTATGATGTTACCCTCAACTCTAAAGTAAGTGCATGGTCAAACAGCAATGAGAAAATAATTATTTGTATAAATAAATACAGCATACCAATTACAGAGCATATTGTAAATACTACCACCATAAATGTAACAGTACCAGAATTTACACAAAGGGAACAGGAGCAGTCTGATTAGAGAACCAGAGCAGTGAATCTCAGTTTGGGCTCTCACCCAGTAACTATCAAAATGAAACCTTGTTTTCTCTAAGAGGAGAGGAGGGGGAGCAGTGGGAGTGTGAAAGAGAGAAAGGCAAATCGGGATTATTGTCAACTGCAGTGGAGATTGATATCGACAAGGGAGTGAATTCCTGTCTGTTGGCCAAATGCCGTGCCGACTTGAGCTGCTGCTGGGGAGAGCGGGGGCCCGCGGGACAACAGGGAGGATAACACTGCCTCCACTTTTCATTATTGGGGCACCATTAAATAGGAGAGGGAGAGAGATAGAGAGAGATGGACAAAGGGAAGGAGCTAAAGACACAGAGAGGAGAGAGGGAGGTGGAGACAGAGAGTCCGTGGAGAGCAGAAGGCAGAGAAGGAGAGCTGGGAGAGTACAGGGGAAAAGGGAATGGGGTAAAGAGAAAAGAGAGGAGAGGGATGGTGAAAACGAGGGTAAGTGAGAGAGATTTAGAACGAGACCACAGGAGGGAGCAGCTGCGTGCCACTTTAACAGTCCAAGCACAAGACGGGTAAGGGGAGCCAAACTGGAGGGGGGCTGGAGTATGTGGAGGGAGGGAGCCCATTGGGTAACAAACTGATCAAGCGAGCCGATTTCAGGGGGGCAAGAATGAGACTGGGGAGGTGGGGGTCTGCATAGTCTCTGTTATTTTGGTGTTTTTCAGTGGTGCCCTGCTCCTCTGGTAATAAAACTGACAGGATTCATTCACCGTGATGTACAGACCTCTCAGAGCGGAGCGAGAAGATTGAGAGGGGTCTCTTAAACTCACCTGTGGGACCACTATGGGCAGAGAGGCAGGGGTCGAGGAGGGGGGAGAACTGATGGAAATATCCAGTTTATGCAATGCTATGGCACTCTGTCTGTCTGTCTGTCTGTCTGTCTCCCTCTCTCTCTCTCTCTGGTCAGCGTTAAGGTGTGCTCTGTTACCATTAGGGTGGTGGTTGTGGAATCCCTTTAGCAACCATGTGGGTCTGACCCCTAATTGGCATGCTAAATGCTAATATATTGCTATGACACTCTGGACCTAAGGTGAAGACGTTGATTAGAAAGTCCCTAATTGGCTCTGGGCTGGGACGTACCAATGGTGGAGACTGTTCAATTGGATATAAAGGGGTTTCAGCTACAGATGACTCTACCTGCAGAGCATCAACTATAAAGCAGCGATAGATTGAGCAATGACATTAAGTTAAGTGACAGTCAGTCACAGGTAATTTGCTACCCTCTATTGACAATTTGGACATGATGAATATTGGGATCCTTGCGATATTTACCAATACAAACACGTATGCTGGCAGGTAGATGCACAAGTATGCACACAGGAAGGCAGACACAAGCATGCATGCACACAAATAGGCATGCGCACACACAGGCACACGCACATACATTTTCTTGGACCTTGCTAACCAGTGTTTTCTCCTACATATCATCTGATTACAATGCTATCTATGTGTGTGTACATAGCCCATCTGTAAATAGCCCATCCAACTACCTCATCCCCCATACTGTTATTTATTTTGCTCCTTTGCACCCCAGTATCTCTACTTGCACACTCATCTTCTGCACATCTATCACTCCAGTGTTTAATTGCTTTATTGTAGTTATTTCGCCACTATGGCCTATTTATTGCCTTACCTCCCTAATCCTACCTCATTTGCACACACTGTATATAGACCTTTTCTATTGTATTATTGACTGTATGTTTGTTAGCCTACCTGGTTAAATAAAGGTGAAATAAAATAAAATAAATAAAAGTGTGGTTGGGTCTTGCAAACATCACGTGACTGATTAAACATTTACTTCACATGTTCAGCCAATCCAAAGACACACCACTGCCATAAAGGGATCAAGCTGTCATGGTGGGGAGATATTCTTCATTGGCTACCTTTAGTTCCCTCATTATATAATACCATGAGTCATGGGTTAATGCCATACTTTTAGCCTTCAGTCTCTAATCTGGCAAATGTTATGCTTCCAACGTCATATACACGTTCATGATCTCTATGGGCTAAATGCTCTATATCCTCCAGTACCAAGAAAATGGTCTTTATCAAACCCATCCTGACATTTGAACACTCCTCAATGAGAAAACCCAACCTTTGGGATGAACTATTGAAGTGTGAGGCAAAATGAGAAGGAAAACAAAGACAAGACAAAAGACCGGAAAAGGAAGAGAAGGGAGGCCTATTAGTCTGCACTGTATAAAGGCCAGTGATGATTAGAGAAATGCATGGACATATAGTGTGTGTGTGTGTGTGTGTGTGTGTGTGTGTGTGTGTGTGTGTGTGTGTGTGTGTGTGTGTGTGTGTGTGTGTGTGTGTGTGTGTGTGTGTGTGTGTGTGTGTGTGTGTGTGTGTGTGTGTGTGTGTGTGTGTGTGTGTGTGTGTGTGTGAGTGTGTGTGCGAGCGTACAAGTGTGTGTGAGTGAGTGCGTGAGGGAAGGAGAAAGAAACACACAGCAAAAATGCATTTGTGGTGTACGGACTCATGAGTGTCCTCCTGTGCGGCTCAGTTGGTAGTGCATGGTGCTTGCAATGCAAGGATTGTTGGTTCAAACCCCAAGGGGGACAAGTGCAAAAACACATACTTTTTTTCATAAGTCAAATTAATGACAAGAACCATTGCATGGAAAATGTGCCCTAACATAAAACGCAGCGATGTCATTTCCAAGGAAGTGTTGTGAATATACACTTATACCAAAGCTTTGCTGTTGCAGTTTCAAACCACGTGTATGTTCTACAAGCTCCGGATGACAAGTAAGGGAACATCAAAACAAATGTAGTCATTAAGTCCTGTGTAGCAGACAGTATCTGGAAGGCTGTACTAAACTAACACCTCCACTGAAACCGATGGTAATTAGTAGCCGCTAATCCTGACAGCGGATACGTCAGGCCCACTAAATGAGATCTAGCGCTTCACACAGTTGTCCAAAAATTAGCTACTAGCATCATTAATTAATGAGCTAATTAAGTTGATGTTGGACCGGATCCCTTCTGAAGTGAACATGACTATGTTTTGGATCAGAATGGTATAACTACACTGATATGTATAGCCTAAAGTTTAACTGAATGGAAAAATACTCCCTCTAGCTCTCCAGTAGCCTATGTCCTCTGTGAGGTGTGCAAAGGGTTGAGCCGTGCGAAGTGGGAAGCGGGCCGCGGTTCCAATGTTGTGTTGGGCTTAATTAGTGCTCAGTCTGTCTCCAGGTCTCTTTCTCCAATAGGTCAAATCAAACCAAATGCCACAGTCCTGTAATGGGGACACAGTGTCACAGGCGGCACAATGCTACAGTCATGTTGGGTCTAAATGGTTTAGCAGCAGCTCTTTAAACACTGTACTGGACTCATCATAAACTATAGAAGAAATATGGGCCAACATGGGACAGGCCAGGCCTAGACACTCCCAAAATGACCAATCCATGCATTCCATACCGGCTATAAATATTAATGATAATCCCACTCCCAGCTCATCATCGCAAAGGGCAAAATCTATATTGGTTGTAAATTATAGATCCATGGGAAAGGTCACTTACTTTAACAAAAATCTGTTGGTGGCTCAAGCAACATGGAGAGAGGAGATCTGACAGCTCACTAGGGTATGCAGGCTTGTCAGTTGTGAGCTGTGATCAGACATAATATAACTTCCTTCCATAGATGTCTAATAGGTACACTGGACACACTGGAAAATATGTCAAGGAGCACACGTGAAGGATTCATCATCCATCTAGCAATATCAGATATTCAGAGATTTACGACTGTCAAGGTCTTTAATCATTTGAATTTCTTCCACCTTTCTGACTTTACACTGGCCCTCTCTTTCACGACATCGCTCCTCCTCTTTTCATCTCATCCCTCCTCATCTGTCTTCTTTATGTTGATCTGATCCAGGGCTCTCATGTTGGCCTCGCTGTAGCAGTGTGTCTCTCATCCCGTATGTCCGCTCTCCTTTGTTTATCCATCCATCGTTCTCTCCTCCCTTGATCTCTCTGTCTCCCCACTTGTCTGCAGCCTGCCTCCCGTTTACCTACCCCCAGTTGTGTCGTAATCCCACCTCCCTTTGATTTACCGTGGATAAACCGTGTCTCTGTGTCAACGCCACAGCTGGGGGTGGCGTTGACACCTAGATCTGCCCTTTGAGTTATAGTCAATGTAAATCACGCGTACATCCTTTTTTTGCCCTGCACATGCTTCCCCTTAGTGACATCATAACATTCAGTTTCACTGCTCTGCAGATGACACACAGCTTTATTTACCAATCAGACCCAGTGGCCAGGCTAGTGTGGCTATCCTCCACAAGTGTCTTGCTGGCATCAAATGTTGGATGTCTGACAATTTTCTCCAGCTCAATGATAAGAAATCTGAGGTTGTTTTATTTGGCCCCCACCTTGCTAGAACCTAGATTGTAAATAACCTTGGTCATTTGTCCACAAAAGTAAAGTCTACGGTCTTCTTTGACCCTGACTAAACCTCGAACTGCATGTAAAGAATGTTGTCCAGTCCTGCTTTTATCATCCAAGAAATAAAGCTAAAGTCAAGTATTTTATTTGAGTCACTGATCTGGAGAAAGTTATATATGCTTTTATTTCCTCACGCCTAAATTACTAAATCACTCTTTGTATACGTCTCAGCCAGAAATCACTCCATCGTCTACAGGTAGTTTAAAACTCTGCATCAGGAACCAGGAAATGTATCCATATCATACCTATTGTAGCTTCTCTACACTGGCTACCAGTCACTGTTAGAATAGATTTAAAACGTTTAAGGCTTGGCTTGGTTTAGTCCCATCGTCTATCTCAGATATTTTATCTCCCTATGAGCAAGGACGCAGCCTGAGATCCTCTGGGCAGGGCACTTTTGATCATTCCAAAGTCTAGTTTGAAAACGAAAGACCAGGCATTTTCCATTAGGGCCCCTAGACTTTGGAATGGTCTGTCAGAGATGCTTTTAATGTATGATTTTATTTAGCTATCTTTTTTCATTCTCTATCCTCTGGTCTGTTGCTTTGTTAGTACTTTTCTTTTATTATTTTATGATATGAAGCACTTTTACGTGTATTGAAAAGCGCTATACAAATAAAGTTATCATTATTATTATTACATAATTATTACATACAACTACAGTTTGACTAGGAAACTCAGAAAGACAGGTACAACAACTTAAATGGAACATCACAATGGACACATCACAATTTTCAATTTCTGACAGAATCCAAACAGTATGCCTACACAATGCAACTACCAAACATTGACATTGATATTGGTACTCCTTGCTGTAACTTTGATATTCATCCGTTGGTCTCTAGCTTTGGCTATACGATGTTCTCCCAGGGTTGTGTTTTCTAATTGACCCCATCGGTTAGCTCCCCTACGAGAGCACTTGTCTATTCACTGCAAAGTGGGACCACAAAGTGGAGTGGGCCTCTGAAGGGGGGGATGGGCACTGAATTAGGTTAAATAATTCAGTTGATGGAAAAAATAATTAATGGGCAAGCCAATAGACAAGCCAGAAGAGACCAGAGGGAGGGGGGGGGGGGGCACTTGTGTGTGTGTGTGGTGTGTGTGTGAGGTGTGTGTGTGAGAAGGGACGCACAGGTGGATGGGAGAGGTTCTAATCTAAAGGCCATGAATGATTTAACAGCGGGACAGGACAGGAATGACAATTTCAGTGACGGCACACGACAAACCAGGTCTGCCAATTATGCCTGGCATTTTCCTGTCTTCTTTACTGTGTACTTTATACACCCACTGTCAAATTGATGACTGGGGAGGCAGTGCGGAGTCTACCTCTTAATAGACCTGCTCAAATAAATACCCCGTGTTACGGGTGCATTGGGGAAGCTGGGAGAAGTGCCAAGTTGGTACAGGATCCGAGGAGAAAACATTATAGACATTTTTATTTGCAAAACTTGTGAAATGAATGGTAACTAATAAAATGTTTAAATACTGTATGTGCCTGACCTGAACTCATCCATTCCACCACCAATTGGGTAGGTAACATTAATACTAAACACAAATATAAATGCAACATGCAACAATTTCAACGATTTTACTGAGATACCATTCATATGAGGAAATCAGTCAATTAAAATAAATAAATTAGGCCCTAATCTATGGATTTTACATAACTGGGCAAGGGCGCAGCCATGGGTGAACCTGGGAGGGGCATAGGCCCACCCACTTGGGAGCCAGGTCAACCCACTGGGGAGTCAGACCCAGCCAATAAGAATCAGTTTTTCCCCACAAAAGGGCTTTATTACAGACAGAAATACTCCTCAGCACCCCCTCAGACAATCCCGCAGGTGAAGAAGTGGAGGTCCTGGGCTGGCGTGGTCACATGTGGTCTGCGGTTGTCAGTCAGGTTGGACGTACTGCCAAATTCTCTAGAACTTGTATACATTCAACCCAGTGAAAACTGTCTGATGAAGACAGGTCAGATCCCTTACACTTAGATCTGGTTGTTTGTACTAGTTGACAAGGTGTAAGAAATCTTGAGACTAAAGGTAAGAAATCTTCAACTCTAGCATTTCCATGGAAGACAGTTTTACAGAGATTTTATGACAGATAGTTCAAGTTGTCCATGCCTACCAGTCTTTCACGAAAAAGAAGTAGCTATCAGGGTCGCGGTCGACTCAGTAACACACCGCTGCCTGACTATACAGCCTGTAAATGATGTGTAAAGAAACCAAACACCAGTGTTTCATCCAAACACTCAGGCTGATTTGGCTTGGCTGGGAACAATGAGTCTAATTCTATTCCTCTCTGGTAAAGCCCTCTGTGTCGTTCTTCTGTTCCACACCACACATGTCAAAATCGAACCTCATCGAGTCAGGGTTTAATCCCTCAAGCTTGTCATGCATCTCCAGATGGGCAACTTTCAAGCCTTTTTTGGGGCTTTTTTTTTTGTGCTTGTTTATTTATTGATGTTAAAGCCGGAGATCCTCAGAGGACAGTAGCCAGCTGTTGCGTTTTGGCGGCACTCCACAGAGATGTGGAGGATCGTTATCCTCTTGATCGCTTAGCTGTCACGGCATTCTCTCTCTTTCTCTCCTGCTGCCCAAATCAGGAGGTGGAACCTGACAAAGCGTAAAACTTGTTTATCTTCTATTAAGTGAGGGCTTACTTGTTCTTATTCAAATGCTGAATGAGTTATTTTATTCTCATAATAATCTCTACTTCAACATTCCTTCTTTCCCATTTTTATGTTTAATCTTGATTGCTTTGCTTAAGTCATCCTTCAAACATCTTACCAATAATAGAATACTCGGCCCACCTCATTTGGAATAGCAATAGCTAAATAGTTACTGTTGAGGGTTTAGGACGTTTAGGCCTAGCATACTTTCAAGTTGATTGGGATATGTAAGAGTTCCACTGTTCTTACCCGTGCCTTCATGTTTGAACAACAATACTCTCTGCGTGTACCTGTGTAAAATGCAGGTCCTCTGGTTAAATTTCCTACCAGAATAGTTTTTTTTCAAGGTATTTGGATATTTAGTTAGGAAAACAAGTTGATAAATCTCTAAATATTGCCTATAATCAGACCTTTCCTTTAATAATATAGACACTTTTATCCAAAGTGACTGACAGTCATGAGCGAATACATTTGACATATGGGTAGCTCCAGCGGGAATCGAACCCACGACTCTTGGCATTCATTACAAGCACCATGCTTTACCGACAGAGACTGATGACACATATGCATACAACTTTAACAATATACCCATTATAACCCTTTCTATTTTTCAGAGAGGCCTATGACAAGGAGAAACACATTAGAGAATAATGGAAGAAGAAGTGATTCAACGAGGCATAGGCAGATGGGGTTCTCATACTATTATAGAACTTTTGAACTGTTTTAGTGTAAGAACAATTGAGTGCTCATCTGTCTAGAATTCTTTTTTTTCTTCCATTTTGAATGGAAACTGTAGTGACATTTATTGAGAAACTGACACGGGTACGAGCAGCCAATTCCCCCAAATACACACGCACACACAACAATACACTCCTCTCTGACTCACCTGTCCATTCTTCTTCAGGTCGGCCCACATGCTGGTGCCGTCTCCGCCCCTCATCAGGACATGGTAGGTGAAGAAGTAGATGCCAGGCAGGGGGCAGGTGAACTTGCCAGTACTGGGTTCATAGTAGTTCCCCACATTGGTCACCACATCGTCAAACCTCAACACTTCACTCCCTTCATGCTGTTTACGGAGGCCTGCATAGAAGGCAATCTTGGGGCTGTAGAAGGAGGGGACGTAGCCCCCTGGGCCAGGGCCGGCGGGCCCAGGGGGGCCTGGCTTACCTGGTTCTCCAGGGGGACCTCTGGGGCCTGGGGGGCCTGGGGGTCCAGGGCTCCCACGAAACCCAGATTTGCCCCTTCTCCCTGTGAAGTCTGGGGGTTGGGGGGAGACAGCAGTCAGCTCGTGGCTTCCCTGTGGGGGGGTGAAAGAGTCGCACACCATCTTGCAGCTGCCGAGCATCTCATAATGGGTGCTCCCGCCCCCAGACGCGCCCCCTTTGGTGGTGTGAACCAATAAGGGGATGGCAACCAGCAGCACCAGCACCATGGCCACGCCCACTCCTGCCCCGATGACACGTTTCCTGCGGCTGAGCCGGGTGGCGGCCAGCGTAAGGAAGTCCTCCTCCCCCTTGGCCGGAACGGTGGTGCCGGCCAGAATGAACTCTGGGATAACCGGGACTAAGGGGAAAGATGGTGAGAGAGAGGCGCTGAGGGGGAAAGGGGAGGAGGCAGAGAGGTTCTACACCGCGAGTAGGTGGTGAGGTAGTTAGGTCAAATAAAGGGAAAGAAGGGGTAAATGAGGGAGAGTGAAAGGGTAAGAGGGTTATGAGGAGAGACTGGAAATACAGGAGATTTCAATGTAAAGAAAGGAAGGAGATGCTATAGGACACTGAAGGAACAACAAAGCTCAGGAGTTGTTGAAGTCAAATGTCAGGAGGAGAAACATGTTTTTCCCTTCCATTAAATAATAACAAAAATGACTAGGTTTATCTTTGGATTTCTCAACACCTTTTTCTTCACATCTATTTTTGAAGATTGGACTTTTCATCCGCAAAGCAATATTTATTCACGTTTTTCATCCCTATTTTCAGTAAAGATCTCACTGATTTCAAAAGTAGTATGTTATTATCTTTGGAGGACTAGAGGTGAAACCAGCCAGTTGAGTGTGGACACCTTCTCCGTGTTGCATACATGGGTTGAAACGGACTAAGTCACACATCCAGTTCTTTGGAAGGATAAATACAAGGGTTTTCCCTGGGATGGAATATAGTAGATTGTAGATGGTTCTAGAGGGTTCTTTAAAAATATAAATATTTTTCAGACAAAATGTCAGCAGAATCTCCTGTTGAAATGTCCTTATATTTCTCAGTTGGAGAGCTGTCAGGTGGGGTCTGCTGCTCCAGTATTCCCACTGGAGTCCATCTCACCCAAGGCATTCAGTGAAGGGCACTCACTTGTCTGGTCCAAGGATCAGTGGAAGGGAATGAAAAAAAATGTTTAAATCTCTGGTATTTTTTCCTTCCTCTTTCCTTGTGCTTCTCTTTCTCTATGTATTTTACATTCGCTTAATCCTGGGTGTGTTTTCCTCATGGGTAGACTAACACATTCCCCTCTCAGATATATATATTTTTTTTTAAGTCAGTATTTATCAAAACACAGTGTTGAGAAAATGTTCTGTTCCTCATGAAAACTTGTTCCTCTGTTTTTTTGTGGCGCGCTGAGTCGTAGCAGAGAATATCTCAGGTTCCACTGTTTGCTTCCGAATCAGACATCTTGTGCCAGGAGCATTCTATTGGGGGAAGGAAATATATTTTGAGATTGACCTGACTAAATTAATACAGTATTTTTTCACTATGGGCTATGGTTATGCCATAGTTATCTATGATCAGATACAATGAAGGGTAGATAATACCTAACCACTATCACAAATCAACTCACTAACACAATTACTGCAAAGCAGTAAAGTGTTTCAATTATCCTATTGGGACTGAGCTACATTTGATGTAAAAAATAAAATAAAATGCAAGAAGTGTAAAGTAACATGATTTAAAACCATATTCCTAAATGGTTACATTTGTGCAAGATTGAACATTTACTTTGTGGATAAACGTGAGACTATTTGTTCTTTGGAATAATAATAGTAATAATCAAATAAATAATAATAGCCAGGCCTAATAATAATTTTAAACCAAAAAGGTGCTTTGCATAATAAACTGGATTCGTAAATTATTTGGACATAGGATAGTCAATGAATTATCAGTAACATAACTTTATTTAAGCATTCAAACACATTTCGATATTTCATGTGACCATTTACATGTATTATGTTCCTAAAAATAAAAATATCTATGAGCGATATAGAGGCTAATTTAAAACAAATCTGTAAAACGTTTGTAAAAATATATACATAAATCGTTGCTCACCTTTTCCTCCTCGCTGCTCAATAGAAGTGTCGATAATCTGCGATACGACGTGGTATGGTGATTTTCTCAGCCAAGTGCAGTCAGACTTTCAACGTGGTCGAGAAATCTGTGAGGACAGCTCATCCTCACCTTCGCCTTGGTGAGATGTCAAGCTATAGAGTAGTCCGACGAACTCGAAAACTAACAGCAAGTCCACTTTCCGTTTTTTTCTAATTTGACCCAAAATTTTGTCGTAAACCACAAACTATTCACTCTGATTAAAGGCTAGCCTGCTACAATGAGCCGTCGTGCGCCAATCGTTTTTTTTTCTTCAGTCAGTGCGTAACAGATCACCCGGCCATCAACACCCGAGGCAAATAGACAGTGACTTAACTAATAGACAGTGACTTAACTAATTAACTTTTCACGTCCTTTTTATATTCTAAAATATTCTAACGATACATTTTGTAGATTTAATCTTGAAATCTACTGGTAAACGTCTTTACCGAAATGCAACAGTTCTCTCACTTGTTAGATTTCCTCTTCTCTCTGACAGTCTTGCGCTCCTCTCCCCCGCCCCCTCGAACAATGATTCTGCACGGTCCCATTCTGCACGGTCCCATTCGCACACGGTCCCATTATTTGTTGACCTTTGCGCTATGTAGGTGCCACTATGCTCTTATTAGCGCCTTGATAACGTATTTTCTTACCTCTATGTGTGTGTGTGTGTGTGTGTGCGTGTGTGTGTGTGTGTGTGTGTGTGGTGGGGGGCTTGAACAGAACTCTCACATTCTAGTGACATGACTGTTTAGGCTACCATATGTCACACTAATGTACAGCCTATTGTCATCAACACAATAGAGACATTTCGATTTTGTCTTAACCTGGGCTAGACATAGTTTACATGCAGAAAAAATAAATAATGTGTGTGTAGGCCTAATAGTGTGTGTAGCCTACTGTGTATACAAAAGTATTATATTCTGATTATGATAGCAACAGGATGTAATGACTGAGGCCTACATTTAGCAAGGTCTATTTTCAAACCAACATCTATGTCTGTGTTAAAGTGTTTTTTCTGCCTTGTACATTTTCAAAGCTTGTAACCGATATGAGCAGACAATTAGCAGGATATTTGTATAATATAGGCAAGTATGTTTTTTTGGGGGGGGGCAGTTAAAAAAATTGAGACTAGCGTGGATAGGAGATGTACTGATTATGTGAGACTGACACGGTGTGAAGAATGACTAAATGTGTGTGTGTGTGAGAGAGAGAGACAGAGAGAGAGGAGAGTGGTATTCTCATGGCTGGTGTCAGTGCCTCTGTTTCTCCAGCTTTCAGACCTCATTAGTGGTGAAAGACATTGATACTGACAACTTTTTTTCTTTCTTTCATTCATTCCTCCACTCTTCCTGGGTTTCTAAACATTGTATACCTTTAGCCCCTTCACTGTTAATGTCAACAGGCTCATCCTCTTTGTTCTGTGTCATTTATGCCATATCACCCTGCTCCACACTATATCTGACCTTTTGTTGAGATTTCTATATTCTCTACCAAAAAGCCTATTCATTTAAAACGGTATATGTTCTCTAAACTGAAGTCTATTAAAACATGTTTGCCAATGAAATTGATCGAAAATAATTTAGTCTGAGTAAATTTGTTTGTGCAGGAGATCTAACAAGATTGGCCTCTTACCATTAGGCAGAAGAGGCAATTGCCTTAGGCCTCATATCATCAAGGGGCCTCGTGAGCCGGGCATAATATTTGTTTTTACAAAATACTAGTTATCCTTTAAAAACATTTTTTTTATCTTAATGAGGCCACATTGTTGACAAAAAAAGGCTTTCAAAAAGTCAATTAATCCATACAGCTGATTAATAATTCATAATAGATCAATAATTTATTTCCATACATATACATATATTTCATATCAATATTAATATAATCCAAGTTTTTCTCAAAATAGTAGAAACAAATGTCATTAATCACCCCTGGACCAGTTCATAATAATGAACTATTTCACCTTGACAGAGTTACCATGCATTGCTTCACGCAATATGATTGCAAACGTGACTTTCATTGAAATTAAGCTGCAATAATGAGGCACTTTCAGAGCGGGGCAGAGAAAATAAAAAAAAAGGAAGTTTTAATTTTAACAGAAAAATCTAACTCCAAATCACTAAGTCTGCCCCTGATTCGCCTAAGTCAGCCTTTTGTGGCCTAAGTGTGGGATGTACTGTCAGTTCTACACTTTATTTATTCATTGGCCAACTTTAGTGAGGGGGAAAGTGTAGCACATATTGAATATGGATCAATAGATCACTCCCCGGGATGCATACTGTCAGCTGCCTAAGCCGCTGGGCACCAGAAAAGCCTCTGGTTACATTAGCATATGCAGGAAAAAAAACTAGAGCCAGAATGTTTTGTTTTTTTGGGTCTGATACCGATTCTGCTTTTTGGGCGACAAACCTTACTGTCACCGACATATCTGCCGATGTACTGTTTTACAGCAGGGAAAGGAAAAAGTTGAATTCTCATAAATTGCTATCCAAAAGAGTAATTGTCCAAGTGATATATGCTTTAAATGTTGATTTCTTACATTATGAAAATGTGTTCAGATAAGCATGAGATTCCCTTTTTTCATTCTATTTATTAAATATCGGTTATTGGTGAAATTAACGCTACCTGCCCAAATGCATAGTGACAACTGTAAAGTTTGGTGGAGGAGGAATAATGGTCTTGGGAGTGTTTTTTATGGTTCGGGCTAGGCCCCTTATTTCAAGTGAAAGGAAATCTTAACGCTACAGCATACAATGACATTCTAGACGATTCTGTGCTTCCAACTTTGTGGCAACAGTTTGAGGAAGGCCCTTTCCTGTTTCAGCATGACAATGCCCCCGTGCACAAATTGAGGTCCATACAGAAAGGGTTTGTTGATATCGGTGTGGAAGAACTTGACTGGCCTGCACAGAGCCCTGACCTCAACCCCATCCAACATCTTTGGGATGATATGGAACGCCAAATGCGAGCTAGGCCTAATCCCCCAACATCAGTGCCCGACCTCACGAATGCTCTTGTGGCTGAATGGAAGTAAGTGCCCGCAAGCAATGTTCCAACATCTAGTGGAAAGCCTTCCCAGAAGGGAGGAGGCTGTTATAGCAGCAAAGGGGGGACTAACTCCATGATAATGCTCAGGATTTTGGAATGAGACATGCAATGAGCAGGTGTCCACATACTTCTGGTCATTCAGTGTACCTAGCACTATAAAACAATACACATAAAATCCCCAAAGTAAAAATATATAAATGAGGAAATATCGTTACGAATCCAATTAACAAACCAAGTAGCACTGTAACAGTAATCCAAATATATAAGTACCTACAACAGATTAATTTACACAAGATATAGGCTACTAGGAATTATATGTACAGCAGTAGAGCTATGTCAAGAATCCAGTATATAAATAAATATGTGGTGTGTGTAAACATTGTACAGGAATGCAACGTACAGGAGTAGAAATATTAGAATGAGCTATTTTGAGAATACAGTATGTAAATGCAGAGTACAAAACCCCATAGCAAAATGGATAGAATTGCAGGAAATTAGCTTCCGGACCGGAGTCCGGAATATAAATAATGTACTGTATATATATGTGAATGGTGTGTATAGCAGTAGTTATATAGGATGAGCCATGACTAGAATAGAGTATATACATACAAAGTGACTCTTATGTTCATAAGGCAGTGGTCTCTAAGGTACAGGGTAGAGTACCAGGTGGTAGCCGGCTTGTGACAGTATCTGAGGTTCAGGGCAGGGTATGGGGCGATCACAGAACGGCAATTGATCCAGACAGATAAACTCAGCTACTGATCTGTTCAATCGTTGGGCATCTTTTGAATTCAGTGTCAAGGCATTTTAAACATTTTATGACAATTATTTTGAGACAGCCATGGACAGTATGCATTAATCAATCAATTATACAATAATACAATCAATTTGACTTTGTTTTTACCAATCTAACTACAAAAGATCAATGGTAATAATTTATTTGAAAGGTACATCTCTATTAATAAACTGTGTAAGTCAATATTCTAGGTCTAGGTCTATTCATAGGTCTAGGATAATACATAGGTCTATTCATAATACAGGTGAATGCATATTATTCAATAGGAGTGTGTGCATGCATTGAGTTATTGAGCTTGTTTTAGATTATTTCATGGGGCTACAGATGACAAACAATCCTTTCCATTTAGGACTTATTTCATTGGCTACTGCTAGGAGAACATATCATTTTATTGCACTGATCAACAACATTTGAATATAATCTCTTCTTTTATAAAAGTGTGCGCGGTCTCTTTGAGAAAGTAATGACATAATTTGCTGAGGCTGTGAATGTGTCTGTGGAATCTGATTTTGTGGCTATGGAATCAAGTGGAAACTAGACCTGTGGCAAGGGAGATGAAGAATTGAATGAGTTTTTGGTGGTGAGGGAGACGGAGTGAATTAATGAAGGTTTTGGTGACAATCAGCTTTGAAATCAGCATATTTTGTGTTATGGTTTGCATATTATCACAAACAAAGCACTAGGGTAGTGGAGTGATGGTGCTTCAGCTGTAAACTAGCTAGGAAGCCTACAATTAAAGTTGGAAGCTACTGTTATCGTCTTGCATTGTATAAGTGTTCTAACCTGTATGGACATTGTTTTGTGAACAGTAATGAACAGTTTCAACCTTTCTACATGCAGTGTTGCATTATTCAAGTGTGTTAATTTCTGTGCTGCATGAGTGGGGAGCTAACAATGCAGCCCAGACAGCTCTAGCAATGAATCAGTAAGTAGAACAGGCACTTTGCTGATAGACAGACTTGATCCTCTCTATCACGTGAGACACATTTGACAGAGGTAACGAACGTAACAAAGATTCTAGTATACCGTTTCGGTATACGGTGAAACACAAGTGGCCACGCATTCATGGGTGAATGAGGGGTTTAGGAGGAGGCTGAGCATGCACCCCTGTGGGGCCCCCTTGTTGAGGATCAAAGTGGCGGAGGTGTTGTTACCAACTTTGGGTCGGCCCGTCAGGAAGTCCAGGATCCAGTTGCACAGGGAGGGATTCAGACCCAGGGCCCTAAGCTTAGTAATGAGCTTGGAGGGCACTATGATGTTGAAGGCTGAGCTGTAGGCTGAGCTGCTGTGGTTGAATGCGTTGGTTCGGGGCTTTCAGTTTTGCACGAATGTTGCCCTTTATCAACAGTTTCTGGTTTGGATAAGTTCTAATCGTCACTTATCCTCTTCCTGATCAATCCAGTCAATACTTCAATATTATTCCCAGAGGTAACCCGGAACATATCCCAGTCCGTGTGATCAAAACAATTTTAAAGCATAGATTCCAACGTTAAACAGTCCTTACCACGGGTGCTTCTTGAGTTGAACAAGTTTTAAGCAAGTTATTGCTACAAAATGTATGTTGAGTAACTCTCAATAATTGTCATTAAGGGGAATAGGAAGTTCAGCTACTTAGATAGAGACGGGGAGCGGGTGATAGACCACTAAGGTGTGTTCTTTGGAGCTCTTCTTAAAAACAATCAACAAACCAATCAGGTCTTGAGCAGGAAGCTAACATGTGATCCGGGAGGTTACCACCTTATTAACCAGGCGATGGAAAGGAAGAGAGTGTGTGTGTGTTTGTGTGTGTGTGTGCATTTCTGTGTGTGTGTGTGTGTGTGTGTGTGTGTGTGTGTGTGTGTGTGTGTGTGTGTGTGTGTGTGTGACAGCACCCAGGCCAAATTATCTGCTTTGGAAAGGGCCTGACCTGACCCAAAAGCTCATAGGACCGAGAGACAGAAAGAGATAGAGAGGGAGGGCAATACTGAAATACAGTGCAGGCATGGTGCCATGTTGTCTATGACAAGGCTTAGACATATTTTTAGAGTTACCAAGCATTTCTGTATAAATCTTACTCTTAGAGTGTGTGCATCTGTGTGTGCCTAAGAGCATGCAAGCTCTCACACACACACACACACACACACACACACACACACACACACACACACACACACACACACACACACACACACACACACACACACACACACACACACACACACACACACACACACACACACGTGAAGGCATATGTACCTCTGCCTTTGTGTATATCTGATTATGGTCCCTGATTGCGAGTGACAGTGTGCAGATTGAGTTGCACAGCCTCTCTAATTCTCTCTATTAATGAGCAACGCTCCACACTGCTGCCCCGGACCCCATCTATTAATCACAATTTGTCATCTGCCTCATGCTCTCTCCCTCCCTCCCACTCCCTCCCGCCTTCTTTCTCCCTCCCTCCCACTCCCTCCCGCCTTCTCTCTCCCTCCCTCTCCCTCCCTCCCACTCCCTCCCGCCTTCTCTCGCACTCTCTCCCTCCCTCCCACTCCCTCCCGCCTTCTCTCTCACTCTCTCCCTCCCTCCCGCCTTCTCTCTCACTCTCTCTCTCCCTCCCACTCCCTCCCGCCTTATCTCTCACTCTCTCCCTCCCTCCCACTCCCTCCCGCCTTCTCTCTCACTCTCTCCCTCCCTCCCGCCTTCTCTCTCACTCTCTCTCTCCCTCCCACTCCCTCCCGCCTTCTCTCTCACTCTCTCCCTCCCTCCCACTCCCTCCCGCCTTCTCTCTCACTCTCTCTTGCTCTCCACATCTTGTCCCCACCTTGCCTCCTCTCTCCAACCAAATATGTCTGCTTTTCTTCTCAACATCTATTCTCTGTCCCTCAGTCTCAGTCTTTGTCTCTGTGTTCATTCATCTCTATCTCAGTCTTTGTCTCTGTGTTCATTCATCTCTATCTCAGTCTTAGTCTCTGTGTTCATTCATCTCTATCTCAGTCTTAGTCTCTGTGTTCATTCATCTCTATCTCAGTCTTAGTCTCTGTGTTCATTCATCTCTATCTCAGTCTTAGTCTCTGTGTTCATTCATCTCTATCTCAGTCTTTGTCTCTGTGTTCATTCATCTCTATCTCAGTCTTAGTCTCTGTGTTCATTCATCTCTATCTCAGTCTTAGTCTCTGTGTTCATTCATCTCTATCTCAGTCTTAGTCTCTGTGTTCATTCGTCTCAGTTCGGATAGTACAACAAGGAAAAAGTGGGGACATTTCGCCGGTCCCCACAAGGAAAATACTTTTTTAGGCTCAGGGTTAGGGTCTTAGTCTTTGTCTCTGTGTTCATTCATCTCAGTCTCAATCTTAGCCTCTGTGTTCATTCATCCCATTCTATCCTATATCATCTCATCTCTCCTCTTCTTCCAGTTTGTCCATTCTTTCTTTCTCTCCCTCCATTTTTCTCTCCTCTTTCACACATCTCCTTTTCCCTCTCTGTCTGCCTATCCCTTGCTCTTACTTCTTCCTCAGCTGGGGAATATGGTCAAGCATACTGAGAGGGTTTCTCACTGAAATTTCACATTTTAATTCTGCTGACACTCTCAAGGTTAAGCAAACTGTTTCACACCAGCAAAAAGTGATTTATCGGCCCAATTCAGGCCTGTATCGATACTCTGTAATTACATATTTTGTCATATGTAGTTGTTGTTTGGCAAAATGAAAATATTGAACAGTATGGAAGGGGCGACTGGTATTGGGTGTATTGCGGCCGTCTTTTATGTTGTTGCTGATGAGTGTCCTGTGTCATACAGTCATTATTGTTGAATGGACATATCACAATAAAAAGTGTGTAATGCAAGGGTAAGGTAGAGTATTTGAATTTACAGTGGGGCAGAGCTCTGGGTAAACCAGAGTGCATGTGTTTGGTTTTACAAGGAGATTAAAACCAGGAAAATTCAGATAGTACAACAAGGAAAAAGTGGGAACATTTCGCCGGTCCCCACAAGGAAAATACATTTTTAGGGTCAGGGTTAGGGTTAGAATTATGCTTAGAATTATGGTTAGGTTAAGGTTAAGGTTAGGTTAAGGGTTAGGTTTAGAGTTAGAGTTAGGGAAAATAGAATTTTGAATGAGAATCAATTGTTTGGTCCCCACAAGGATAGTAAAACGAACGTGTGTGTGTGTGGGTAGTAGTGTGGACAGGTGGAGAGCTTGTAATTTGCTGGTATAACCCGCAGTATTTACATCAGTACCCAAGCTGTGCATGCCCCAAACATTGCTCATCAATTTTAAAAATACGATGTTTGCAAGATACAGTATGCGGCTTTCAGTACATGCATGAGGGCTTGTAAAATACAATATAAGATTTGTCAGTGTGTGTGTGACTGTGTGTGTATGAAAGAGAGTGGAAGACAGTGGGAGAGAGTGCCCTGTACAGTTCATTACCAATTGATCAAAGGTATCTACTGAATCCTGCAAAACAATTTGTATCAGCCATTTTCAACTTCCACCCCCCCCCCCCCCCCCCATGGTGAAGTATTAATTTAAACTCTTGCCTCGCCAACCCTCCCCTCCCTCCCTACTCATACCCCCAAAATATATGTCTGCTATATGGATAGACGCGAGAGGCGTGGCAGAGGGGACACATAGAGAGGGATATGAAGAGGAAAAGACAATGGAATTAATGAAGAAATGAAGAGAAAGCTGAAACTCTTAATACAATTCCTTTATTCTAATCACAATATTTATTTCTTACCTGAAATGGTCATGTATTGATTTGATCCTATTTTTCCCCTTATTAAATGCTGTCATTATTTTGTGTATTGTACTGCTTTGGCAACACTGGATCATCCCTTTCATGCCAATAAAGCCTATTTGGATGTGAAAGCGGTAGGGTGATTGAGAAGAGAGGGAAAAGGGTCAGTTCCTATTGCCAATACACTATTCATGCTGTGGCCATGATTATTCTAACTCCAGGCCAGGAGTCAGGAAGCGGAAGTGCTCCGTCGTAGTCTATAGAACAGCTCAACCTTTCCTCAAGTTCAACCTTTAAACTACAGTAACAGTAACTAATAAACCAACCAAGGGAAGTAACATGTCACCTATATGCAAACCCTAGCCAACAGCTGATTTAATGATCAATACATTGATTTAGCATAAATATAGCTGCACAAGATGTATAACACCATTCAGATCCTCCCTGTGAATGCGGTCAGTTTTACAGTGCTGTTATAGGTGTGTATGATTTCCTCATATACAGTACTGAGCTGGCTTCCGACTGTAACCCCTTCTTGACCTTTAGTGACAGCCACGAGGATGCACTAATGGCTGATTAAATTGGTTTTTTTAGTCTGTGTGAACATGGGAGAGAGAGACAATGTCGTCTTTAAAGGCTGACGTCAGTGACATGTATATTGAGTCACTGGGACGATAAACCGAAACTTATTGACACCGACCATACCGATCACTTATCGCAGCCATTTTGCTGATATCGTTCATTACAATAAGTAGCCTATACTAGAGAAATGTGAAGTTTGAAATGAAATACGTTTTATAATATGGGTGTTAATGGGACAATTGATGGCTGTAGTAGTAGTTTAAAGGATAACACAAAAAACTGTGGCGCACATTATTGTTATAAACGTATCATTCTATTCATTGTTATCGCCTCAACTCAGGCCAATTATCGCGTTATGGATTTTAGTCCATATTGCCAAGCTCTACTACTTAACTTGGGTCTCACCCCACTCACACTCCTAAAACAACACACCACTTCAGCCCACACAGAGGTTTAGGGATGTGTGTGAAACAGCACTGCTGTTAGGGGTTTAAACAAAAAAAACTGTACTGATTTTCATGTGCAAATGTCAGTCATGAGCAATCAGAGATCTACCCTCCTGGAGGAGGCGGACACACACACACACACACACACACACACACACACACACACACACACACACACACACACACACACACACACACACACACACACACACACACACACACACACACACACACACACACATACACACACACACACACACAAATGTACAGCCCGAAGGGAGAAGTGTGTGCTGAATAATTGAAAAGAGCCACTCCTCTCGCTGTTCACAGGTCACAACCTTTCTAAAACGATGACAGGAGATGTATCCTCTGACCCCCTCCAAGTCTCTCTCAGTACGTCTTATTCACTGGAACTAATATCACCCACTCTGGGAGTAGCCTGAACTGGAACCCTTATGTTTGCACCCTAAATACCAGCCTTATGCACATGCATGAGCTTTACATACACTTTACAGGTTGATATTGGTGTTGTTGCCAAGAGAGAGGAATACCATTTTGAAAGAGTTCAAAGATAAGAATCTTAAGGTTGGACATCACAAACAGAGAGAAGAAAGCAGAGAAGGAACACCAACCCGTGACGAAGGACAGAAAGACAGCAGGGGAGAGAGTGTTGGATCATCCACCAGGGATGACAAGGGCAGCAGAGAGAAGAGAGGAGAGAGGGAGAGTGGAGCGAGACATCCGTGACCCTTTTTTTTTAGCTCTTAAACCATGCTGTCCATGCCAATGCATCACTGCCAGACAACACCTCCTCCTATCCCACTACAGACGACAAGAACATGACAGCCTGTCTCATATACTGGACAGTACTCACCAACACACACACGCAGACACACCCACACACGCAGACACACACGCAGACACACACGCAGACATGCACACACACACACGCACACACACGCACGCACACACACACGCAGACACGCATACACACGCAGATGCAGACACGCATACACACACGCAGACACGCAGACACGTATACACACGCAGACGCAGACACACACACATACACATGCAGGCCACACATACAGACACAGAGGGATCGTTCACATAAACTAAAGGGGCATGTGACACAGTAGTGGTGCGTGAGTGAAATCACAGGGGAAGCCACTGGGGAAGCCAGTAAAAAAGCCCTATTACAGCCTATGTTGTGATAATTGTGGCTTTTGCTCTAAAACCCATTCATTCATACACCACTGTGATATACTGTAGGCCTACAATAAGTCTGTGACAACAAAAAGACAACAGTCACACAGTGTAGGAATAAATTCAACTACACAAATGTTTGTTTCATCACAAAACCGGAGAGCAACAAAGCAAATATTGCCCTTAACAAACATTTATATGACATGCATCATGGTCACACAAGTTCATGTTTTGGACAGTTTACTAAATGACTACTGATTTAGAACCACAGAGTTACCGCAAGTCAGCACAAAGGAAACAGGAGAACTGCCTCCGCTATTCCAGCACCATTTCAACTTAAACATTTAAACATCGTAAAATCAACAAGGCTATACTGTATATGCTTATTTTAATACACTGAAAACAAACTTAAAGACACCAAAAACAATTTAGTCCAATCAATGTTGCTAAATATCATGTGTCTCTCCATGGTACTGATTTCTGTGTGTGTGGGCGTGCGTGCGCAAGTTAAAAAACAATTGTGACTCTTTCATGTTGGCAAAACAGTCTATGGCTTTTATGCTTTTAGTTGTTGTTTTCATAGGCTACCTAGCCTAAATGCTTGTTAGCCTAACTTCCTAACTTCTCTGCAGCACTCCACCAATCAGGCCTTTATGGTAGAGTGGCCAGACGGAAGCCACTGCTCAGTAAAAAGCACGACAGCCTCCTTGGAGTTTGCCGAAAGGGATTAAAGGACTCTCAGACCAGGAGAAACAAGATTCTCTGGTCTGATGAAACTAAGATTGAACTCTTTGGCCTGAAAGCCAAGCGTCACATCTGGAGGAAACCAGGCACCATCCCTACGGTGAAGCATGGTGGTGGCAGAATCATGCGGTGGGGATGTTTTTCAGCGGCAGGGACTGGGAGTCAGGATCGAGGGAAAGATGAACGGAGCAATGTACAGAGAGATCCATGATGAAAACCTGCTCCAGAGTGCTCAGGATCTCAGGCTGGGGTGAAGGTTCACCTTCCAACAGGGCAACGGCCCTAAGCACACAGCCAAGACAACGCAGGAGTGGCTTTGGAACAAGTCTCTGAATGTCCTCCTGTCCTTCAGTGGCCCAGTCAGAGCCCGGACTTGAACCTGATTGAACATCTCTGGAGAGACCTGAAAATAGCTGTGCAGCGACGCTCCCCATCCAACCTGACAGAGCTTGAGAGGATCTGCAGAGAAAAAATTGAGAAACTCCCCAAATACAGGTGTGCCAAGCTTGTAGCATTATACCCAATAAGACTTGAGGCTGTAATCGCTGCCAAAGGTGCTTCAACAAAGTACTGCGTAAAGGGTCTGAATACTTATGTAAATGTGATATTTCAGTTTTTTATTTGTAATACATTTGCAAAAAATCTATAAAACTGTTTTTGCTTTGTCATTATGTGGTATTGAGTGTAGATTTAATCCATTTTAGAAAAAGGCTGTAATGTAACAAAATGTGGAATAAGTCAAGGGGTCTGAATACTTTCCCAAATGCACTGTATCTTTAGGAAGTCCTTTAATTCAAATGGATGTCCTCTCCCTGAGACCCCCTCACCACCACCCCGTGATTCCCATTTCGGAAAGCCCTATATTGTCTTGTCAACATAAACAAGGCTGTAACACACACACACTGTGCCCAAACACACTCTGTGGGCCACTCTAGATAAATATCCATATTATCTTCTCCATGTACTGAGGCTAACTGGCCATCCATCTTCCTTTATTAGGCTTAAATGTGCAATATCAGTGTGTGAAAAGCCATCCATCTCAGTATCTGTCAGTTTCTCACAGTGATTCTTCCATTCTGTCTCTACACTGCTGTCTGTCTGTCTGTCTGTCTGTCTGTCTGTCTGTCTGTCTGTCAGTCCGTCTGTCCGTCCGTCCGTCCGTCTACCCTGCTGTCGGTCGGTCGGTTCCCAGACAACTAGCTTTTGTAAACAAGAAGCGCTCAGCACAATTACAGTAACAAATCTTTCTCTCTCCTACTATTTTTATTCCTCTCCCACACTATCCCTCGCATCCCCCTGTCTTTCATTTTCCTCTGACTTGCTCCTTCTCTCTCTCTCTCTTTCTTTCTTTCTCACTCTCTCTCTCTCGCGCTCTCTCTCACTTGCTCTCGCACTCTTGCTCTCCCTCACTCTCTCTCTCTCTCTCTCTCTCTCTCTCTCTCTCTCTCTCTTCACATAGCGAGTAGTGAGGTGGCCTCGTTTGTTTTTATCTTGCGGCTAACAAGCTCTCATTTAGCCTATGCTGGGCAGGAATGGCTTGGTAGACCTATCAATTTCCAGAGCAGTGTTTGTGTGTGTGTATTATGCTGTACTGAGACATCACCAATTTTAAACCAGCATAGAAAGATCAGGGTCTATAAAATAAATAGCATCATTACAACACCATACATTGTGGAAGCCTAACGAGATTGCCTTTGCCCTATAGGAAACAATGAGAGAGAGAGATTGGCAGACTGACAGATGGAGAGGCAGAGAGAAAATAAATAGTGATTGAAGTTTAATTGTAATGCAAAAGAGCACTAGTCCTTCACTCACCTACTTCATGACCTTGTTTAAATTCTTCCACCCACATCCTAAAGCTTCTGGTAATGGGAGAGAAGCACAGTCCCGGTTAATGGTTCATTGTAGAATGTACAATTATTTTGGAAAGCAGACATCTTTACTTTTTCCACATTTTGTTCTTACGTTACAGCCTTATTCTGAAACTGATTACATTGTTTTTTTCCCTCATCAATCTACACACAATACCCCATAATGACAAAGCAATGTATAATTTTGGGGGGGGAAATATCACATTTACATAAGTATTCAGACCATTTGCTATGAGACTCGAAATTGAGCTCAGGCGCATCCTGTCTCAATTGATCATCCTTGAGATATTTCTACAACTTGATTGGAGTCCACCTGTGGTAAATTCAATTGATTAGAAATTATTTGGAAAGGCACACACCTGTCTATATAGAAACGATTGTGTTGGATTGTGTTGAGGCACAGACCTGGAGAAGGGTACTAAAAATGTCTGCAGCATTGTAGGTCCCCAAGAACACAGTGGCCTCCATCATTCTTAAATGGAAGAAGTTTAGAACCACCAAGACTCTTACTAGAGCCTGGAAAAAATTAGCATCGGGGGAGAAGGGCCTTGGAACCCGATGGTCACTCTGACAGAGCTCCTGAGTTCCTTTGTGGAGATGGGAGAACCTTCCAGAAGGACAACCATGTGTGCAGCACTCCACAAATCAGGCCTTTATGGTAGAGTGGCCAGATGGAAGCCACTCCTCACTCACTACTCACTACTCACTACTCGCTATGTGAAGAGAGAGAGAGAGAGAGAGAGAGAGAGAGAGAGTGAGGGAGAGCAAGAGTGTGAGAGCAAGTGAGAGAGAGCGCGAGAGAGAGAGAGTGAGAAAGAAAGAAAGAGAGAGAGAGAGAAGGAAAGGCACATAACAGCCCTCTTGGCGTTTGCCAAAAGGCACCTATTTTTTTATTTAACTAGGAAAGTCAGTTAAGAACACATCCTTGCCTCCCGGGTGGCGCAGTGGTTAAGGCCGGAGAGTCCCTGGGTTCGCGCCCAGGCTCTGTCGTAACCGGCCGCGACCGGGAGGTCCGTGGGGCGATGCCTAGCGTCGTCCGGGTTAGGGAGGGATTGGTCGGTAGGGATGTCCTTGTCTCATCGCGCACCAGTGACTCCTGTGGCGGGCCGGGCGCAGTGCGCGCTAGCCAAGGTTGCCAGGTGCACGGTGAAGCCTCCGACACATTGGTGCGGCTGGCTTCCGGGTTGGATGCGCACTGTGTTAAGAAGCAGTACGGCTGGTTGGGTTGTGTATCGGAGGACGCATGACATTCAGCCTTCGTCTCTCCCGAGCCCGTACGGGAGTTGTAGCAATGAGACAAGATAGTAGCTACTACAACAATTGGATACCACGAAAAAGGGGTAATTCAACAAAAAAAAAAAAAAAAAAAAAAAAAAAAGAACATTCTTATTTACAATTGACGGCCTACCTAGGAACAATGGGCAACAGATTTTTACCTTGTCAGCTCTGGGATTCAATCCAGCAACCTTTCGGTTACTGGCCCATCGCTCTACCCACTAGGCTGCCCGCCGCTACCTAAATGACTCTCAGACCATGAGAAACAATATTCTTTGTTCTAATGAAACTAAGATTGAACTCTTTGGCCTGAATGCCAAGCGTCACGTCTGGAGGAAACCTGACACCCTCCCTATGGTGAAGCATGGTGTTGGCAGCATCATGCTGTGGGGATGTTTTCAGTGGCAGGGACTGGCAGACTAGTTAGGATCGAGGGAAAGATGAAATGAGCAAAGTACAGAGCGATCCTTGATGAAAACCTGCTCCAGAGCGCTTAAGACCTCAGACTGGGGGCGAAGATTCACCTTCCAACAGGACAACAACCCTAAGCACACAGCCAAGACAACACAGAAGTGGCTTTGGTACAAGTATCTGAATGTCCTTGAGTGGCCCAGCCAGAGCCCGGATTTGAACAGGATTGAACATCTCTGGAGAGACCTGAAAATAGCTGTGCAGCAACACTCCCCATCCAACCTGACAGAGCTTGAGAGGATCTGCAGAGATGAATGGGAGAAACTCCCCAAATACAGGTGTGCCAAGCTTGTAGTGTCATACCCAATTAGACTTGAGGTTGAAATCAATGCCAGAGGTGCTTCAACAATGTACTGAGTAACGGTCTTAATGTAAATATCAGTGTTTTTTCAATTTCAGTGTTTTGTTTTTAATACATTTGCAAACATTTCTAAAAACCTGTTTTTGCTTTGTCATTTTGGGGTATTGTGTGTAGATTGATGAGGGGTGAAAAACAATGTAATCCATTTTAGAATAAGGCTGTAACGTAACAAAATGTGGAATAAGTCAAGGGGTCTGAATACTTTCTGAAGGCACTGTACAGTATTTCCCAAGTTAATATTCCTTTCAGTCACGTAATTGCTTTTTACTTTCAGATACACCCCTTTAACTTATGGCGTGGCATACCACTGATACTCCTTTAACAGTCTAGCACTAGTCCAACATTTTTATTTTGTGTTTTTACATGTTGGCTTTCATAACTAGTTATTGATCTAGTGCAGGGGTATTCAACTCCTCAGTCTGTTCAAAATAATGTTTTTATTAATATCGCTAGCAACAACAGAATAAACAAATGTTGCATTACATACCTACAGTAGAAAATATGAGACTATCCTATTTCTAATTATGTCAACTTTATTTATTGGAAAAAGTTAAACAAATGACACTCCTTGGAGCCGATTACACTCACACACCAGCGAATAGGCTACCAGTGTGGCAAGTGCCGCTGGCTGCTGGTTAGTTTTCTTAACTTAGACATACATTTTTGCCAACACATGGCTAACCTTTATTTAACCAGCTGCTAAACAGCTGCTCTTAGTGAAAATGTGTTTGGAGTTACCTTTCGAGCTAATTGGCTATGTCAGAGTTTACACTTCCTCTTCCAATTATAATGTGGGGAGGTCAAAATAATGAGAAATTATCTACCAAATCTATTCCTTTTAAAATGTTGATTACTTTTTCATTCACCTGATGGTAAGACAATAAATGAAATGTACATTTGTTTTTACAAATGTAGGATGGGGGTCCCTGGGTCACCCGTTTTCCAGGGGGATCCATGGAAAAGAAACGGTTTAAGACCCCTGATCACATTGAGACAGATGCAGGATGGGGGTCCCTGGGTCGCCCGTTTTCCAGGGGGATCCATGGAAAAGAAAAGGTTGAAGACCCCTGATCACTTTGAGACAGATGCAGGATGGGGGTCCCTGGGTCGCCCGTTTTCCAGGAGGATCCATGGAAAAGAAAAGGTTGAAGACCCCTGATCACTTTGAGACAGATGCAGGATGGGGGTCCCTGGGTCGCCCGTTTTCCAGGGGGATCCATGGAAAAGAAAAGGTTGAAGACCCCTGATCACTTTGAGACAGATGCAGGATGGGGGTCCCTGGGTCGCCCGTTTTCCAGGGGGATCCATGGAAAAGAAAAGGTTGAAGACCTCTGATCACTTTGAGACAGATGCAGGATGGGGGTCCCTGGGTCGGCCGTTTTCCAGGGGGATCCATGGAAAAGAAAAGGTTGAAGACCCCTGATCACTTTGAGACAGTTTTTAGTTGTTGCATTAAGCAAGGATCAAAGATTCCACGAATGGTTTAAATGTCCCCAACTGCTACTGATTTGTAATTATTACTTAATGAGAGCAAATGACCATTTTGTGCCATTTTGCAAGTGTCGTTGACTGAACCGTGACACATTTAAGCCTATTTGTCACTTATTAGTTTGTGTGTGTTCATGCGTGCACATGGTGCACTTTTCAGCATGGTGTGTGTATTTGAAATGGTAATCTTCTGATTTCCCCCCTTTTCATCAGATTCTCACTGTTTCTCCTCTCCCTGGTATGTCATTCCTGTAAAGCCATGTTTTAATATTTAAATGCACTATTTCCTTCATTGAGTTGAAGCTTAGTGTATCTAAGGAGGGTTTGAATGATGGCTAGAAACTGCAAAGAAGAGACACATGATTTAATAAATATATCGAAAGAGCTTAGCGGGTGACTTATCTTCCCTGCATTCACAGGCATAACAGTAAATCGCAAACGACCCAAGTTGCTCCCTCTCTCTTTCTTTCTCTTCATCTATCTTTCCAGTGACACCATTTCTCCATTGCTCCTAGTCTGCTAGTGTAACTCTTTTAGCAGAATAATGAGTTTGGTGTCTGTAACTTCATTTTAGGATACAGCAGATGTCATCAACTGTTGACGTATTTATCTATTTGCATACGCATGTGATCTAGTCTTCATATCAGATCTTTCTGATGTTGCATTCCCCTTTCAACATGTCAAACAACACACATACAACATATAGCAGCATTTCCCCCTGGTTTCTGAGTTTTCCTAGTTTTTTCAAGGTTTCACTCTCAAAATCATACTTTATTTTAATAGAAAAACTACACAAATGTAATGTTCTAAGTCTACAACAATCCTTAAACCACATCAGGAAACCCCTTTTGAGGTCTGGGAACAATCAACAACAACAAAACGTTGTTTAGTGTAGTTGTCCTTTAATTCAATTGTGTGCCTAGCAAGTTACCGTTGTGTTTTACTAGCAGTGTTTGTATGTAAAGTGTAGGCTACATGTCATAGCAGAGTTTTCAAATCACAGCTTACAAATAATCATGATGTCAACATTGAATTGTGAACCTTTGTTTGGAAAGCCTTTAGAAATGTTCACTCAAACATGATGACTGGATTGCACATCGTAAAGACTCAACCAAGACTTCGGATCTGCATACCCATTGCTGTTTGAATAAATCTTGATAATAAAAAATAAAAGCAAATTGTGAACAAAAAAGTAACGTAACCAGAATTTTTTTTTTTACTGGCACCCTAGTGGCCAATAAGAAATTGGTGTCACATTGCCAAGTCAAAGAGTCGCAAACGTTTTGGTCGCAGTTTTGAGCCGTGAATTGTCACAAGCATAAAGTGCATTCGGACAGTATTCAGACCCCTTGACCCTTTCCACATTTTGTTACGTTACAACCTCACTCTAAAATGGATTAATAAATCAACAACTGGTTGTAGAGGGCTTTCCAAATGGGAATCACAGGGTGGTGGTGAGGGGGAGAGGACATACATTTGAATTACAGGACTTCCTGAAGATACAGTGCATTTGGGAAAGTATTCAGACCCCTTGACTTTTTCCACATTTTGTTACATTACAGCCTTATTCTAAAATTGATTAAATCTACACACAATACCCCATAATGACAAAGCAAAAACAGGTGTTTAGATTTTTATGCAAATGAAATACAAATAAAAAACTGAAATATCAAATTTACATAAGTATTCAGAACCTTTACTCAGTACTTTGTTGAAGCACCTTTGGCAGCGATTACAGAGTGTTCCTGGGTATGAAGCTACAAGCTTGACACAGTTGTATTTGGGGAGTTTCTCCCATTCTTCTCTGCAGATCCATTTCAGCTCTGTCAGGTTGGATGGGCAGTGTCGCTGCACAGCTATTTTCAGGTCTCTCCAGAGATGTTCAATCGGGTTCAAGTCCAGGCTCTGACTGGGCCAATCAAGGACATTCAGAGACTTGTCCTGAAGCCACTGCTGCGTTGTCTTGGCTGTATGCTTAGGGTCATTGTCCTGTTGGAAGGTGAACCTTCGCCCCAGCCTGAGGTCTTGAGCGCTCTGGAGCAGGTTTTCATCATGGATCTCTCTGTACTTTGCTCCGTTCATCTTTCCCTGACTAGTCTCCTAGTCCCTGCCACTGAAAAACATCCCCACAGCATGATGCTGCCAGTATAACCGATGTGAAATGGCTAGCTAGTTAGCGGTGGTGCGCGCTAATAGCTTTTCAATCGGTGATGTCACTCGCTTTGAGACCTTGAAGTTGCTCTGCAAGGAACGTGGCTTTTGTGGAGCGATGGGTAACGATGCTTGGTGGGTGACTGTTGTCTGTGTGCAGAGGGTCCCTGGTTCGAGCCCGGGTAGGGGCGAGGGGACGGACTAAAGTTTATACTGTTACACCACCACCATGCTTCACTGTAGGCACGGTGCCAGGTTTCCTCCAGATGTGACGCTTGGCATTCAGGCCAAAGAGTTCAATCTTTGTTTCATTAGACCAGAATATCTTGTCTCTCCTGGTCTGAGAGTCCTATAGGTGCCTTTCGGCAAATTCCAAGCAGGCAGTCATGTGCCTTTTACTGGCTTCCGTCTGGCCACTCTACCATAAAGGCCTAATTGGTGGAGTGATGCAGTGCTGGCTGTCCTTCTGGAAGGTTCTCCCATCTCCATAGAGGAACTCTGGAGCTCTGTCAGAGTGACCATAGGGTTCTTGGTCACCTCCCTAACCATTGCCCTTCTCCCCCAATTGCTCAGTTTGGATGGGCGGCCAGCTTTAGGAAGATTCTTGGTTGTTCCATTTAAGATTGATGGAGGCCACTGTGTTCTTGGGGACATTCAATGTTGCAGAATGTTTTGGTACCCTTCCCCAGATCTGTGTCTCGACATAATCCTGTCTCGGAGCTCTACGGACAATTAGTTCGACCTCATGGCTTGGTTTATGCTCTTACATGTACTGTCAACTGTGGGACCTTATATAGGCAGGTGTGTGCCTTTCCAAATTATGTCCAGTCAATTAAATTTACCACAGGTGGACTCCAATCAAGTTGTAGAAACATCTCAAGGATGATCAATGGAAACAGGATGCACCTGAGCTCAATTTTGAGTCTGATATCAAATGTAATCCTAATGTAAATATGGTATTTCTGTGTTGTATTTTTAAGACATTTGCTAAAATTTCTAAAAACATGTTTTCGCTTTGTCATTATGAGGTATTGTGTGTAGATTGATGAGGGAAAAGCAATAATTGAATACATTTTCGAATACGGCTGTAATGTAACAAATGTGGAAAAATTCAAGGGGTCTGAATAATTTCTGAATGCACTGTACTGTTTCTACATGTGCCAATATCACGACTTCCGCCGAAGTTGGTGCCTCTCCTTGTTCGGGCGACGTTCGGCGGTTGTCATCACCGGCTTTCTAGCTGCCACGATCTACGTTTCTTTTTCTATGTTGTTTTGTCTTGATTGTACACACCTGGTTCCCATTACGTTAATATTGTTTTCCCTATTTAACCCTCTGGTTCCCAATATGTTTTGTGTGTGTTTGTTCCTTGTTGAGTGTTAGAATGCTGTGTTATGGTGTGTTTTTCCCTGCATGGAATGTATGATTGTTTCTTTTCGAGTAAAGTACGTTATTTTACTCAGTTCTGTGACCTGCGCCTGACTCCATCCTCACCGCTGCACACTGACACTTCATAGCCAATAACTGGGTAATTCCACGAAATGTGTTCCTCCTGAGTCCCTTTGATATTTTAAGTAGAAATTGTGCACAAATATTGAATTTTAAAAGCCTGTTATATATTAAATTAAGTGCCCTTTAACATAGGCCATATGGAGAATTCAATAAATCTGATTCTCAATATGAATAAAGATTCAGCATTTTGACACATCCCGCAAGGATCTCCATCAATGTAAAGCCCTAGCTTTTTTGTTGCTTTGACAGTAATTTGTGAAGATGATTATTTATTTCATGTGATTAGTGACTCATTTTAAGGTCAACCCTGTGATGTGAACTGAACTCTCTTTTTAATATTGTGAACCTATTCATTTTCAAATATTATTTTCTAAAGAAACATTGGGCATCTAATAGTGAAATCATAGTGTAAAAGCAGGTGAGCTGGTTCTACTATTTTTGGCCATTTTCTGGTGTTTTGTGGTGGAAAACTGAGCGGTAAAGTATAACCCGTCAACATTTTTAATGCATTCACTTCTTATGGCTGCAGGGGCAGTATTGTGTAGCTTGGATGAAAGGTTCCCAGAGGTGCCCGGAGTAAACGGCCTGCTCCTCAGTCCCAGTTGCTAATATATGCATATTATTATTAGTATTGGATAGAAAACACTCTGAAGTTTCTAAAACTGTTTGAATGATGGCTGTGAGTATAACAGAACTCATATGGCAGAAATCCAAATTGGAAGTGGCAAATCTGAGGTTGGTCGATTTTCAACCCAGCCCCCATTGAATACACAGTGGGATATTGGTTATGTTGCACTTCCTAAGGCTTCCACTAGATGTCAACCATCTTTAGAAACTTGTTTGAGGATTCTACTGTGAGTGGGGGCTCATAAGGGTTGTTTGAGCCAGGTGTCTGGCAGATTGCCACAGGCTCTGAGGTGCGGTCACAAGAGAGTTAGCTCTCGTTCCATTGCTTTTCTACAGACATAGGAATTCTCCGGTTGGAATGTTATTGCCGTTTTATGTTAAAAACATCCTGAAGATTGATTCCATACATCGTTTGACATGTTTCTACGGACAGTAACGTAACTTTTTGACATTTCATCTTCAACTAGGGAACGCGCTTCATACCTTTGGATTTGTTTACCAAACGTGCTAACAAAAGTAGCTCTTTGGACATAAATGATGGACATTATCGAACTAAATCAAACATTTAATGTGGAACTGGGATTCCTGGGAGTGCATTCTGATGAAGATCATCAAAGTTAAGTGAATATTTATAATGCTATTTCTGACTTCTGTTGACTACCCAATATGGCGGATATCTTTTTGGCTGCTTTGTTGTCTGAAAGTGGTACTCAGATTATTGCATGGTTTGCTTTTTCCGTAAAGTGTTTTTGAAATCTGACACAGCGGTTGCATTAAGGAGAAGTGTATCTATATTTCCATGTCTAACAATTGTATTTGCATCAACATTTTTAACGAGTATTTCTGTAAAATGATGTGGCTCTCTGTTTTTGGAACTAGTGAACATAACGCGCCAATGTATACTGAGATTTTGTTATATAAATATGCACTTTGTCGAACAAAACATATATGTATTGTGTAACATGAAGTCCTATGAGTGTCATCTGATGAAGATCATCAAAGGTTAGTGATTAATTTTATCTCTATTTGTGCTGTTTGTGACTCCTCTCTTTCGCTGGAAAAATGGCTGAATTTTTCTGTGACTTGGCGGTGACCTAACATAATTGTTTATGGTGCTTTCGATGTAAAGTCTATTTGAAATCGGACACTTTGGTGGGATTAACAAGATTACGTTTAAAATGGTATAAGATACACGTATGTTTGACAAATTTTAATTATGAGATTTCTGTTGTTTGAATTTGGCATTATGCACTTTCACTGGCTGTTGTCAGATCAATCCCGTTAACGAGATTGCAGCCCTAAGAAGTAAATGGCCCCCTCCCTGTTAAAGACAACAAGCTTCCATTCACCCTGTCACAAGGAGATTTAAGATGAAATCATCAACCCTGTTACGGTTAACCCTGTTACGAACAAACTTGTTACTATATTTTGCACTTAATAGGCACGTACTATATTTACCCCAGGAAAACTAGTTTTTTGTTAAGTTGAACATGTGCCTTTAATGACAGAATGTTAAAATTAGGTGAAATCGGTGGAACAAATCCAACTGTGAATATCTCATTTACTGTATAGTGTAAAAAGAGTGAATGAATAATGCATGCCTAGCGTAGCTGTCCATATTCATGTCTATATGAGGCTGTTTTAAATACCTGACTGGCTTTAGACTCAGAGGCCATGAATCATTAATTGACGCTGATTAAAGTTTGCCGTTAATTAACCCTCACCCTCTCACAGTAATGAGGGTCACTGACTGCCCCCCATCTCATCACACCCTCATGTCTCTATTCTTGTCCCTGTAATTATACTTTGATAACTCATCGATACACCGTGTGTGTGTGTGTGTGTGTGTGTGTGTGTGTGTGTGTGTGTGTGTGTGTGTGTGTGTGTGTGTGCGTGTGTGCGTGTGCGTGCGTGTGCGCGTGTGTGTGTGTGTGTGTGTGTGTGTGTGTGTGCATCGATGTGTGTTCAGTCAAACTGGGTTACAAACATCTATGGAAAACAGCAGGTTCTGTGTAACATGTACACTGTGTGTACAAAAAATTAGGAACACCTGCTCTTTCCATGACATAGACTGACCAGGTGAATCCAGGTCATCCCGTATTGATGTCATCTGTTAAATCCAGTTCAATCAGTGTAGATGAAGGGGAGGGCACAGGTCCAAAAAATATTTTTAAGCCTTGAAACAATTGAGACATTCAAAGGGTGAATGGGCAAGACAAAATATTTATGTCCCTTTGAACGGGGCACGGTAGTATGTGCCAGATGCATCGGTTTGAGTGTGTCAAGAACTGCAACGCTGCTGGGTTTTTCACTCTCAACAGTTTCCTGTGTGAATCAAGAATGGTCCACCGTTCAAAGGACATCCAGCCAACATGACAACTGTGGGAAGCATGGGAGTCAACATTGGCCAGCATCCCTGTGGAATGCTTTTGACACCTTGTAGAGTCCATGCCCTGACAAATTGAGGCTCTTCTAAAGGCAAAAGGGGGTGCAGCTCAATATTAGGAAGGTGTTCCTAATATTTTGCGCACTCAGTGTATATATACTGTATACACACACACAACACTGCTCTGAATACTACATCACCTAAAAACTCAGTTTTTACATTTTCATTCTAGTTCTCTAATCTCTTCAGAATTCTCACCACATGTATGTGACTATACAGTACAATCGCATCTATTTGAAATGTGTGTGTGTGTGTGTGTAATTGCCGTGACGAGACAAGATGTTGAGAGCTCACTATGCGTGGAATCGGAGCGCTTGAACGCTCCACAGATGGCCCGGAGAGAGGAGGAACTAGGGAGAGACAGAAGGAGGGAGAGAAGATGAGAGAGGAGGAACTAGGGAGAGACAGAAGGAGGGAGAGAAGATGAGAGAGGAGGAACTAGGGAGAGACAGAAGGAGGGAGAGAAGATGAGAGAGAAGGATAACTGAAAAAATGAAAAATAAACGAATGAAAAACAATAGGAAAGATATCCCTAGCGAAGACCTGTTAGGAGTGATGTGTGGTGTTGATCTGTCAATATTGATCTGGTGTCTGTCTGGGTTTGGGAGTGCATCGGGTCAGATCGGTACAGAGATCCCAGGGTGGGTTGGACTGGGAGTCAGTATGTGTGTTTACAGCATGTGTTTTGACTGTGATTGGTAGAATGATAATATGTGCAGACAGTGTTTGTGTGTGTGTACGAGTGAATATATATTATGTGCATGCCTGTGCGTGTATGTTTGTATTTACGCTATTGCATGTGCACGCGTGTGCGTGTGTGTGTACATTGTTGTGAGAGTCTGTAAAATGGGCATGGGCCTCTAGTGTGTTTGTCTCATTCATTACCCAGTTAATATTATCACAGTGAGCCCATGCTCTCATTGATATTTGCCCTTTAAGTGCTCTGCCCCCACTCAATTTATACACACTTTATATGGCCTAATTGGACTGAGCCAGAGAGAGGGGGGGGGGGGGGGGGGTAGAGAGAACAGGCAATAGGAATTGGAGAAATAGGCTTACAATAAACATTTTATTTGGCTGAAGATACAGTGGATATGAAGATTTTTTCTTTTTTAGGAACTATTGATGCAAAAACTGTGGGGAGGGGAAGATGGAGAGAAAGATGGAAGAGGTGAGAGAAGTGGAAAGGAGGAGGAGAGAGAGGGGGAGTGCTTTTTATTACATGTGTCCATGCCAGTAAGAGCAAGACACCAATCCTCTGCAGTGATGGACACACTCACACACATACGTACGTGTGCACCCACACCCACGTTCTAGCATGACAACCTGATCCACAGACCTAGGCCCTGACTTGACCTGTAATTCCTCTGACACTCCACCTTCTGTAACACAGACCTTTAACCACGATCCATTTCCACCTAGAACACACAGCTATCACCTCAAACCCATTCTTCTCTCTCACTCTATTTCTCTCTTAACATCCTTTCCAGTCACTCTTCTCTTCTAACCTTCAAAGCTCAGTGGAGAAAAAGGAAGAAGAGGAAGCAAAGGAGTCGAGAGGAGGATAAGGAGGTAGGCAGGGCACTATAGGGGCACACACAGTGGTTATTTGATTCTAAGGCCAGGGGTATGAGACGGGCTGACAGGGGCCAGGGCTGGGGCTGGGGGGGGAGGGGGGGGGGGTGACAGGCAGTGACGGTGGGTACACAGCGTAACCTTTAGACTGGAGCCACAGGAGCATGACGGCCAGACTCCAAGGTAACAGAGAGAGAGAGAAGGAAAGAGGGTTGGAGAGAGAGATGGAGAGAAAAGGAGATGGGGGTTCTGTGTGGGTGAGCCTCCACGTGCTTGTGTCAGCTGTCTGTCTGTGTCCCTAGTGTGTTAACTAGCCAGCAAGTACAATGTGTAGAGGAGAGTAATAGACTGTTTCGTGTCGGCCTCTAAATAGGAGCATTTATCTACAGAGCTGACATATTTGTGTATGTTTGTTGTGTGTGTGATCAGTACATCAGTGTAGTATATTGCTGCAGTATCAGTATATGTGTGGGTGTCTCGAATGTCCTCATGGCTTAATTAATTAGATAGTCTTTTTTGTTTTGTATTAAAAAATATATATAATTTAGAGGGTAGATCAGCTTTAATATTTAATATTGTAGCTTCCATCAATGTAATTGTCTGCATCACCACAATCCCTCATATATTAGTTTGCAAATATATATATATATATATATATACATATACACACATACATACACATGCATACATAAATACATACATACTGTATACACATACATACAGTACATACATATAAATACATACATATATTTTTTTTATATATTTCCTTTATTACTTTATAACCCTACCACCCCTCCCATAATTGGAGTAAACTAGTGAACAACAATGCTTAGGCCTGTATTTCCAGCTTATACATACTATGTACATTTTATAGACACAGTCTGTTTTACAATAGTTCTATTTAGTTTGTTTTTACTCCTGTTCTTCCTCTACTCTCAACCTCTCCCATCTATTTCTGATGTCCATCCTCTACCCTCAACCTCTCCCATCTATTTCTGATGTCCATCCTCTACCCTCAACCTCTCCCATCTATTTCTGATGTCCATCCTCTACCCTCAACCTCTCCCATCTATTTCTGATGTCCATCCTCTACCCTCAACCTCTCCCATCTATTTCTGATGTCCATCCTCTACCCTCAACCTCTCCCATCTATTTCTGATGTCCATCCTCTACCCTCAACCTCTCCCATCTATTTCTGATGTCCATCCTCTACCCTCAACCTCTCCCATCTATTTCTGATGTCCATCCTCTACCCTCAACCTCTCCCATCTATTTCTGATGTCCATCCGGTTTGATTTCTTTTTGCCATATCTTTTCAAACTGTGCTCTTTCACTAAAGTTCTGAACCTATATACGTTTTACGGCACAGTATGTTTTACATTAGTTATCTTGTTGTTATTAGTCCCAACCTTCAGCTCCATTCAACCCCTCCCATCTATCTCCTAACACCATCCATGTTGGATTTCTATTTGCCATATATTTTTAAAACTGTGCTGTGATGTTTCACAAAAGTTCTGAACCTTTCTTTTCTCATTGTTTCGACAGATTGTAAATTGATTTTTTTTTTAAATTTTTAAGTATTATTATATTATTGATTGATTGACTATGACTTTTCAGATCGCCCAGTAGTGCTATCAGCAGGGTTAGCTACAGGTAAATATTGTAATTTTTCAGCCATTCTTGGACCTGTGGCCAAAAAACAATCTAACGATTCTGCTTCTTCGCAGAAAAATCTGCAGAGCTGGGAAGGTTGTATCCCCCACATAAATAATATTATATTTGGCTGCTAGAATTTTGTATAAGAATTTCAATTGAAAAATTCTATGTTTTGAATCCGGCATCGTTTTGAGTATCAGTTCATAAAACATGTGCCATGGAATCGGTACGTCAAAAATCTCTTCCCAACTATTTTGCAATCTATATGGCTGTACATTTTTTGGTCTTTAAATGAAACTAGTTTACATTTGTATTTATCACAATTTAACCAATTATGGTCTTTAATGCAGGGCCGACAGACAAGTTCCTTACTTTCCCCCCCTTCCACTTTCCTCTTCCATTTTTGCGGAAGTGCTGCAATTCAAATTTTTGTAATTGTTGTAATTTGGTTGTAATTTTGGGTAGAGAAGGCATTTCCATATGTTTTTGTTAGCTGCATGTATGACATAATTCCACCAGTCCTATTTATGATATAATTTACTGAGATTATACCTTTTTTAAATATATAAAAAAACATATTCATTACAGAAATAGGCCCGTTTAGTTTAGTCTGTCTTGTCATTCCAATTAAAATGTAATGTTTTTTTCTCATATAATTTTTCAAAAGTTTGCTAGGTGTAGGCAAGACCGTAAGCAAATAGATAAACTGGGATATGACTAAAGAGTTAATCAGGGTGATTTTTCCACCAATAGGAAGGTATTTGCCTTTCCATGTTAGCAAGATCTTATCTATTTTTGCAAACTTTCCATTAAAATTTATTGGAGTGAGATAATTTATTTCTTTCGGGATATGTACAGTGGGGCAAAAAAGTATTTAGTCAGCCACCAATTGTGCAAGTTCTCCCACTTAAAAAGATGAGAGAGGCCTGTAATATCCATCAGAGGTACACTTCAACTATGACAGACAAAATGAGAAAATTATGGTGGAAAATAAGTATTTGGTCAATAACAAAGGTTTATCTCAATACTTTGTTATATACCCTATGTTGGCAATGACAGAGGTCAAATGTTTTCTGTAAGTCTTCACAAGGTTTTCAAAAAATTTTGCTGGTATTTTGGCCCATTCCTCCATGCAGATCTCCTCTAGAGCAGTGATGTTTTGGAGCAGTTGCTGGGCAACACGGAACCAAAGGGAGTGACATATAGGGCAGGTAATCAAGGAAGTGATGGAGTCCAAGTGAATCTGACGACGCACAGGTGCGCATAACGATGGTGACAGGTGTGCGCCATAACGAGCAGCCTGGTGACCTAGAGGCCGGAGAGGGAGCACACGTGACAGTACCCCCTCCCTGACATGCGGCTTCAGCCACAGGACGCAGACTAAAATGATGATCCCGGGGAACAGGAGCGGACCGCTCACCTCTGCAGAGGCGCAGGAAACCCGTCAATCTGGCTGAGTCACAGGAACATGGCGACCTAGAGCACCGGAGCGAGAGAGAGCATAACTGACGGTACCCCCTCCCCGACTGGTCAGCTCCAGCCACAGGACTCCAACCCAAGGGACAATCCCTGGGATCAGGAGCAGACCAGTCACCCCCACTGATATGCAGGAACCTGTCGCCGGCTGGGACATGGGAACCTGCCAGACCGGCTGAGGCAATGGAGCCTAACGAGCCAGTGGAAGCATGGGAGCCAGGCGATCTGGCTGAGGCATGAGAGCCTGACGAGCTGGCGGAGGCAGGGGAGCCGGGCATTAAATAAATGAACAAAACAAGAAATGAACAAAACAAGAAACACAAACAGTGCACCGACATGAAACAAGAACAGAAACAATGATGCCTGGGGAAGGAACCAAAGGGAGTGACATATATAGGGCAGGTAATCAAAGAAGTGATGGAGTCCAAGTGAATCTGATGACGGCCAGGTGCGCATAACAATGGTGACAGGTGTGCGCCATAACGAGCAGCCTGGTGACCTAGAGGCTGGAGAGGGAGCACACGTGACACAGTGCTAGCCTCTCTACACTGGCTTCCTGTTAAGGCTAGGGCTGATTTGAAGGTTTTACTGTTAAACTACAAAGCATTACATGGGCATGCTCCTATCTATCTTTCCGATTTGGTCCTGTCGTACATACCTAAATATACGCTATGGTCAGAAGACGCAGGCCTCCTTATTGTCCCTAGAATTTCTAATCAAACAGCTGGAGGCAGGGCATTCTCCCATGGAGCTCAATTTTTATGGAATGGTCTGCCTATCCAAGTGAGCGATGCATACTCTGTCTCGATCTTTAAGTCTTTATTGAAGACTTATTTCCTCAGTAGGTCCTATGATTGAGTGTAGTCTGGCCCACTGGTGTGAAGGTGAATAGAAAGGCACTGGAGCGACGAACCACCCTTGCTGTCTCTGCCTGGCCGGTTCTCCTCTCTCCACTAGGATTATCTGCCTCTAACCCTATTGCGGGGGCTGAGTCACTGGCTTTCTGGTGCTCTTCCATGCCTTCCCTAGGAGGGGTGCGTCACTTGAGTGGGTTGAGTCACTGACGTGATCTTCCTGTCCGGGTTGGCGACCCCCTTGGGTTCATGCCGTGGGGGAGATCTTCATGAGCTATACTCTGCCTTGTCTCAGGGTAGGAAGTTGATTGAAGATATCCCTCTAGTGGTGTGGGCTGTACTTTGTAAAAGTGGGTGCGGTTATATCCTGCCTGGTTTGCCCTGTCCGGGGTAGCGTCAGACGGGGCCACAGTGTCTCCCGACCCTTCCTGTCTCAGCCTCCTGTAATTATGCTCCAATAGTTTGTGTCGAGGGGCTAGGGTCAGTCTGTTATATCTGGAGTATTTCCCCTGTCTTATCTGGTGTCCTGTGTGAATTTAAGTATGCTTCCTCTAATTATCTCTCTCTCCCTCTTTCTCTCTCTCTTTCTTGCTCGTTCTCTTTCTCTTCTCTTGGAGGACCTGAGCCCTAGGACCATGCCTCAGGCTACCTGGCCTGATGACTACTTGCTGTCCCCAGTCCACCTGGTCGTGCTGCTGCTCCAGTTTCAACTGTTCTGCCTGTGGCTATGGAACCCTGACCTGTTCACCGGACGTCCAACCCTGTCCCGGACCTTCTGTTTTCGACTCTCTCTCTCAACCGCACCTGCTGTCTCTAACTCTGAATGATCGGTTAGGAATAGCCAACTGACATTTACTCCTGAGATGCTGACCTGTTGCAAGCTCTACAACCACTGTGATTATTATTATTTGACCCTGCTGGTTATCTATGAATGTTTGAACATCTTGGCCATGTACTGTTATAATCTCTACCCAGCACAGCCAGAAGAGGACTGGCCACCTCTCAGAGCCTGGTTCCTCCCTAGGGAGTTTTTCCTAGCCACCGTAATTCTACATCTGCATTGCTTGCTGTCTTTGGTTTAAGGCTGGGTGTCTGTACAGCCCTTTGTGACACTGGCTGATGTAAAAAGGGCTTTATAAATACATTTGATTGATAATAGCTAACATTTTGATTGCCATAATAAATAGATATGCCGATAGTGAACCACCTTGTTTTGCTCCTCTTGACAGTTTAAAACTATCTGAGAAGTAGCCATTATTTACAATTTTACACCTAGGGTTACTATAAACTATTATTAAACTACTATTAACCCATTTTTTAAGAGATTCTCCAAAATTGAAATGTTACAGGCATTTATATATTAACTCCAGTCGTACTTTATCAAAAGCCTTTTCATAGTCAGCTATGAATAGCAGGCCTGGTTTCCCAGATTTTTCAAAGTGTTCTATTGTTTCCAGTACTTGCCTTATATTACATGCAATGTATCATCCATGTAAAAAACATGTCTGATTAAAATGAATAACATTGGACAATACCTTTTTAATTCTATACGCCAGTGGTTCCCAAACTTTTTATAGTCCCGTACCCCTTCAAACATTCAACCTCCAGCTGTGTACCCCCTCTAGCACCAGGGCCAGCGCGCTCTCAAATGTTGTTTTTTTGCCATCATTGTAAGCCTGCCACACATACACTATACGATACATTTATTAAACATAAGAATGAGTATGAGTTTGTCACAACCCGACTCATGGGAAGTGACAAAGAGCTCTTATAGGACCAGGGCACAAATAATAATATAATAATAATCAATAATTTGATTAATAATCATCTTACATATAAAACCTTATTTGTTAATTGAAAATTCTGAATAACTCTGAAGACTGTGCTTGAAAGGATGCGCATTACTCTGCAATGTTGGGTTGTATTGGAGAGAGTCACAGTCTTAAATAAATTTCCACACACAGTCTGTGCCTGTATATAGTTTATGTTAGTGAGGGCCGAGAATCCACTCTCACATTGGTACGTGGTTGCAAAGGACATCAGTGTCTTAACAGCGAGATTGACCAAGGCAGGATAATCTGAGCGCAGCCCAATCCAGATATCTGGCCGTGGCTTCTGATTAAATTAAATTTCCCCAGAATCGCTTGTTGCAATTTTGATGAGGCTCTCTTGTTCAGACATCAGTAAGTGGACTGGGGGCAAGGCATGCAAGGGATAACAAAGACAGTTGTTTGTGTCATCCGTTTTGGGAAGTACCTGCATAATTGTGCACCCAACTCACTTAGGTGCGTCGCTACATCACATTTGACATTGTCCGTAAGCTTGAGTTCATTTGCACACAAAAAAAATCATACAATGATGGAAAGACCTGTGTGTTGTCCTTGTTAATGCAGACAGAGAAGAGGTCCAACTTCTTAATCATAGCCTCAATTTTGTTCCTCACATTCAATACAGTTGCGGAGAAACATCACCAAGATAGGCCAGTCGTGTGAGAAAATCATCATCATGCAAGCTCTCAGACAAGTGAAAATGAGGGTCAGTAAAAGAAAACTTTAAGCTCGTCTCTCAATTCAAAAAATGGGTCAATACTTTGCCCCTTGATAACCAGTGCACTTCTGTATGTTGTAAAAGCGTTACATGGTCCCAACCCATATCATTGCATAATGCAGAAAATACACGAGAGTTCAGGGGCCTTTCTTTAACAAAGTTAACAATTTTCACTGTAGTATCCAAAGCGTCTTTCAAGCTGTCAGTCATTCCCTTGGCAGCAAGAGCTTCTTGGTGGATGCTGCAGTGTACCCAAGTGGCGTCGGGAGCAACTGCTTGCATGCGCGTTACCACTCTACTATGTCTCCCTATCATGACTTTTGTGCCATCAGTACAGATACCAACATGAGCAGCAGCTACGTTTGGCTACATACAGAATTCCCTCAAGAGACTTGTTACGTGGGGCGGAGCAGGTGAACCCAATTGCAGACTCAAACGAGGAGACAGAGATAAGGTAACTAAGGTATTTATTGAAAAGCAGGGTCAGATGGGGTGCAGGCCAGGGGAAGATCGGGGGGGTAGCAGGGAGCGGGAGCCAGGAACTGAGGCAGATGCTGGGGCAAGGGGAGTAGGGGCAGGGTAAGCAGGTCGGGAATCCAAGGAAGCAGTAGAGTTCGGGTCCGGGGCTGGGAAGCAGGACTGATGACACAAGGGACTGGAGACAGGGACCAGAGTCAGAGAGGACGGAACTGTAGCAGAGAGAAAAGCAGCGTCAGGCTTGGGAAAACAGAGACACAGGATCAGAGGTAGAGGGTGTGGAAGGAGCAGATGTAACAAGAGTAACAGTTATTGTGATTGGATGTTCATTTTTTGACATGGCTACCTTTATTTGACATTGTGTTGTTATTCGCTGAACACTAGATGGTTTAGTTTTGTTTTTTGGCAGTGAAACGAGGCTACTCAGGCGAGAAAAAAACCTCACCCAAATGTATAGCACCATTGGAAATTCTAAATGGACTATTTGAAAATGTGAAGAACATATATTTAAAAAAAAGTATATATATATAAAAAATATATATATTTTAAATGTGAATCATATTTTTATTTGGCGTACCCCCCACGGCATTGCGCGTATCCCTGGGGGAGTTCTCCCGGACTTAAGGGCTTTAATTGCATCAAGGATTGCATCCTATGTAATTTCATCTTCACATGAGTCTTTCTGTACGGCTGATCATTTTACATTATGAATAGAAAAAAATCCATACAATTAGCTTCGGTTAGAGGAGATGAAGGAGACTGAAACAAAAACATACAGTATGCTTAAAGTACTTTGCTTCCTCTTTCAAAACATAATTTGGTGACTCCGTCGTTTGTAACAAGTTTCAGTAAATTATTTTTGGTAGCATTTCTATGTTGAAGACTAAAACATAATTTGGTGTAGTTTTCCCCATATTCCATCCAGTTTGCATTATTATTATAATATATTAGACTTGATCTTTGTTGAATAAGTTCCTCCATTTCTTTTAGTTTTTCCTCTAACCTATTCTGAGCCTCTATGGTATAGTTTTTTTGATATATATCTGTTCTGTTAGACCTCCTATTTCCTTTGTTAGTATGGACTCCTTTGACCTAAATTGTTTTTGTTTTAGAGATGGGCACTGAATTGCATGGCCCCCAAAGGCACATCTAAAAGTGTCCCATACAATAAGCTGATTTGCTGTACCCATGTTATGTTGGGAAAATTCAGTTAAAAATTCCTCTGGCCTAGTTAAAAACAAGTAATCATCCAATAGGCTTTGACAACATTTCCAATATCCTCAGTAAGGTTAATGTTTACTTACAAGCCCTTAACCAACAATGCAGTTTTAAGAAAAATAAGTGTTAAGTAAAAAATAGATAAGTAAAAATAAAACAAATTGAAATAATAATAATTAAAGAGCAGCGGTAAAATAACAGTAACGAGGATATATACAGTATGCAGGGGGTACAGAGTCAATGTGCATGGACACAGGTTAGTCGAGGTAATTGAAGTAATATGTACGTGTAGGTAGAGTTAAAGTGACTATGCATAGATAATTCATTAATTAGGAGCAGTGTAAAAGGGGGGGGGGGAGGGTGAGAATGCAAATAGTCTGGGTAGCCATTTGATTAGCTGTTTAGGAGTCTTATGGCTTGGTGGTAGAAGCTGTTAAAAAGCCTCTTGGACCTAGACTTGGCGCCCCGGTACCGCTTGCTGTGTGGTAGCAGAGAGAAGAGTCTATGACTAGGGTGGCTGGAGTCTTTGACAATTTTTAGGGCCTTCCTCTGACACCGCATGGTATAGAGGTCCTGGATAGAAGGAAGCTTGGCCCCAGTGATGTACTGGGCCTTACGCACTACCCTCGTAGTGCCTTGCGGTCGGAGGCCGAGCAGTTGCCATACCAGGCAGTGATGCAACCCGCCAGGATGCTCTCAATGGTGCTGATTTATATTTTTTTGAGGATCTGAGGACCCATACCAAATATTTTCAGTCTCCTAAGGGGGAATAGGTTTTGTCGTGCCCTCTTCACGACTGTCTTGGTGTGTTTGGACCATATCCATGACATTCATGATTTCCTTAAGAGCATGAGAGTGATAGTTTGTAGTGTGATTTCCTTTACGGTATTTAAAACAGTATTATAATCTCCCACCATAATAATAGAGTATTGTATTGCTTGCAGGGTTGATCATTTATTATATATATTTTCAAAGAAGCGTGGATCATCATTATTTGGTCCATAAAGGTTAATGAGCCATATCTGTTTATGGTCGAATAACATATTTAAAATCATCCATCTACCTTGTTGATCTGCTTGGACAATTTGCACATTTGGATCAAAATTACTGTTAATTCATACCATCACCCCTTTTGAGTTTCTTTGCCCATGGGAGAAGTATGTTTCACCTCCCCAGTCCATTTTACACACAGCTTCATCTTAAATAGTTGAATGAGTTTCCTGTAAACAATAGATCCTACTCTATGAGCCAGGTAAACATTGTTATTCTGTTCTTATTATCTGCTAAGCCATTACAATTATAACTGGCTATACTTATTTTCCCATTTACCATAATGAGATACAAGTTTCAAATCTATTTATCATAATATACGTTTGTAAATGTACCATTAAAAGGTACCATTGCGATTGAGTGTCTGTCCATATAGCTGTGCCATGATATTTGCATTGCTACTAAGTAACCCTCCAATTGTTCTCCGCTATTCCACGCTAAAGTCCAAATTGTGTGTTCATCCCAGTGACTGGCAGACCACCCCCATCCACCCGGAACCCTCCGAGAGGCCTGGACCCATCCCTCGAAAAGAGCTCACAGTGCCACCCACAGAACAGAAGCAGGTCAACAGCTAAAAGTATTTCCAAAGCGCGCACCTCAATTTGATTTATATATACAGTAGCTATTAAAAATATATATACATTCAAATATCTTGCGTATCTTCATTCCCATCATTAACAATTAATATGCATAATGTCTGCAGTTTGTGCAAAGGATTGTTACCTATAACCAGGATTGCCATTGCATTACATTACATTTTTGTCAAGCAATTATTATTATAGCAAACAATTATTGTGATTCCTCCTATATTGTCCCTAACATCCTTACCCCCTTGCAACAGATGTGGAATACATACACAGACACGTGCAGGCTGTCACAACTTTTACCTAAGCTGCACTTGGTGGTAGGCGTCACCGGTCTATTAGCTATCACACCGGTCTATTAGCTATCACCGATCCCTTTTTCCTTTCCTTTTCTGTTTGTTTTGTCTTTGGTTCTTTTTCTTTTTCACACCTGGTTTCATTTGCTTAATTTCTGTATGTATAATTGTCACCTGTTGCCCGCCTAAATTTATGCGGGATTAGTCTTTTATGGTGATGTGCTTGGTTAGATTATACCGTTATTTGTTTTGGATTCTTAAGTGTATGAGTGTCAGAACTTTGTTTGTTCCTCCATGCGTTTGTACGGTTCTCTGTTGTCAAGAGTTTCGATTGTGTCATTCCTGTGTTGGTGGACTTTCTTATTAAAACACGCTTCTCAGACATCCCTGCTCTCCTGTGCCTGACTCCTACACCTACCACCTAGACGCACATTATCACACGTGTGCACGCGCACGCGCACGCGCACACGCACACGCACACGCACACGCACACACACACACACACACACACACACACACACACACTCAACCCCTTTCCCCCAAAATCAACCATCAGCTCAGATCCTCAACGGTTGTTACATCCCAGAGCCCAACTCAAGAAAGGACCTGATTTATGAATGCAAATACAGTTACGGCTGTTTGAGAAAGCATGCAAGAATTGGCAAAATGTTGAGATTTGATTAACAATTGTCACAATAATATGACCCCTCTCTGATTGTCTGAGTGTGACCCCCTCCCCATGGTTTACTACAGATGTCGTGGAGGATCGTTACAAAATATAACACTCACAAAAACTTGTGAATTCAATATAGGCTTTTAATACAAACATATCAGAAGCCTAGATGGTCCGCGGAACACACCCTTTTCCAGAGCACTGGCTCTGTTTTTATACACATACAACATATGAGTCCATCCCACATGCAAATGAAGTTACTTCCCTCAGTCCATCTGCCACCATTATCTTTCAATCTGTGCTTCCTGCTTGTTCACGCCCAATAACGCCCATATCTGCTTTCAGTCAAGTTATAATGGTGACAGGACCTCTTCATGTCCCAAAAATAATACATGCCCATCTTATCCTATAGGCCCCTTATGTTTAGCTTGTCCTTATTAGGACTAGTAGACTATGTGTCTCTTCTCTTCATGTCCTAAAAATATATGCCCTATGTCTATAGTCCATCAGTTGGTCATTTGGCTGACCCCCTCCTTTGAATGTCCCTCTGACCTTGGTATGTCCAGCTGTCCTATGCTCTCATGGCCTTACTTTGTTTCCTGTCCTATACAATAGACAATGCATTTTACCAGAATGGCAAATGCACTCTAATTGTATCTTTCTCTTGTGGTACAGTACTATGTTTCTCCCTATATGTACATCTTGCTCCCACACAGACAGTGTTGCCAGCACTGCCACTACCTGGGTGGGGGTACCCCACTGGAATCCACAACGGCTAGGTACAAGGTTATCAAGGTTCTCATTAGCAGCTTTGAGAATATCCTTGTGTACTATGCTCTCCCATCAGGGGGCTCTGGCTTTGTAGGACCAACCCTGCCAGGCATGCTCAGAATCTTGAGGGGGTGATGCCGCTCTTATAAGGGCACAAGGCGAGACCCAAATGCAGACACAGGAGGCAGATGATTGAGCTCCGATATTTATTACACCAAAAGGGGTCGGCAAAACACAGGTCGGGGACAGGCGAGAGTTCATAAACCAGGTGAACAGTACCAGGCGATAGGCAGGCTCGAGGTCAGGACAGGCAGAGTGGTCAGGCAGGTGGATTCTGCATCAGGACAGACAAGGGTCAAAACGAGGAGGGCTAGGATAAAAGACTGGGAACAGAGACTGGAAAAATAGCAGCTAGGAGAAATTCTGGTTGACTTGGCAAAACAAGACGAACTGGCACAGAGAGACAGGAAACACAGGGATAACTACATCAGGGACTAATGGGGAAAACAGGAGACACCTGGAGGTGAGTGTTGACAATCACCAAGATAGGTGAAACAGATCAGAGTGTGACAGCTCTAGTATGTTGCTGATCACATTTATCTTTCTGTTTTGGATGCATATAAGCAGCTTACAGCAGACCCACAAAACAGATAGGGACTTCTCTTTAGTGTATGGGTCGTTCAGGTGAGTGTCTAGGGTATAGGGTTGGGGACCGTTCCATCATGATAGGATTTTTTTATTATTATTAATTAAAATAATATCTAAATTTATAATTTTTTATTTATAATTCATAAATTAATTAAAATAAATTATTTTATAATGTATATCCCTCATCTGCACAAAATTGAAAGCTCTCTTTCACAACTCTTGCTCATAGATTAGGTTTTGAGATTAGGAAGATTGACCCGGAGGGAAAGGCTGCTGTTTTATGGGCTCTTAAAACTTCTTCAGGATAGGGGGCAGCATTTTCACTTTTGGATAAATAGCGTGCCCAATTTCAACTTCCTGCTACTCATCCCCGGAATATAAGAAATGCATATTATTAGTAGATTTGGATAGAAAACACTCTGAAGTTTCTAAAACTGTTTGAATCATGTCTGTGAGTATAACAGAACTTATGTAGCAGGCAAAACCCTGAGGACAAATCATTCAGATTTTTTTAATTTTTAGGTCACTGTCTATTCAATGATATTTCATTGGGAAACTAGATTTCTAAGGGACTTGTTTGCAGTTCCTACCGCTTCCACTGGATGTCACCAGTCTTTAGAAATTGGTTGAGGTTATTCCTTTGTGTAATGAAGAAGTACGGCCATCTTGAATGACTGTCACGTTATGTGTACTGTTAGAGACCAGAAAGGTAGCGTTAGTTTGTTGTCTTCCTGTATTGAACACAGATAGTCCCGTATACAATTTGATCGATTATTAACGTTTAAAAATATCTAAAGTTGTATTACAAAAGTAGTTTTGGCAAAGTTTACAGGTAACTTTTGAGATATTTTGTAGTGACGTTGCGCAAGTTGGAAGCTGTGTTTTTCTGGATCAAACGCGCCAAATAAATGGACATTTTGGATATATAACGACGGAATTAATCGAACAAAAGGACCATTTGTGATGTTTATGGGACATATTGGAGTGCCAACAAAATAAGCTCATCAAAGATAAGGCATGATTTATATTTTATTTCTGCGTTTTGTGTAGCGCCTGCAGGGTTGAAATATGCTTTCTCTCTTTGTTTACGGTCGTGCTATCATCAGATAATAGCATATTATGCTTTCGCCGAAAATCCTTTTTGAAATCTGACATGCCGGCTGAATTCACGAGTGTAGCTTTAATTTGGTTTCTTACATGTGTGGTTTAATGAAAGTTTGATTTGTATAGTATTTTATTTGAATTTGGCACTCTACATTTTCCCTGGCTATTGGCCAAGTGGGACGCAAATGTCCCCCCTATCCCAGAGAGGTTTAACCAACCGCGCTATTTTGTTTGTTTTTTCACATTGTTTGTAACTTATTTTGTACATAATGTTGCTGCTACCATCTCCTATGACCGAAAAGAGCTTCTGGACATTACTCATCTTGAACTGGACTAATAATCTTTCTTTGATGAATCGGATGAGAGGGATTTACTCCAGACACCCGAACAGGCCCTCATCCCTGTCATTCACAGGAGAAGGAGATGGGGGTATCGTGGAAGGAGATAGCTGGTTTCTTGTGAGGATCCGGCTATGAGTGGCTAATCTGTCTTATCCATCGGTACTATTGGTCAACATACAATCGCTGGATAATAAAGTGGATGAACTACAATCACGTATGTCCTACAAACGGGACATAAAAAACTGTAATATCTTATGTTTCACAGAGACGTGGCTGACCGAAAACATAAATAACATACAGCTGGCGGGTTATACTCTCTATCGGCAGGATAGAACAACAGCCTCTGGTAAGACAAGGGGTGGCAGTCTATGTATATTTGTAAACAACAGCTGGTGCACGATATCTAAGGAAGTCTCGAGGTTTTGCTTGCCTGAGGTATAGTATCTCATGATAAGCCTTAGAGCACACTATCCACCTAGAGAGTTTTCATCTATATTCTTCGTAGCTGTGTATTTACCACCACAAACCGATGCTGGCACTAAGACCGCACTCAATGAGCTGTATATGGCCATAAGCAAACAGCAAATCTGAATGCTTACAAGCAAAAATTAAAAAAGTGGTCAGATGAAGCAGATGCTAAGCTACAGGACTGTTTTGCTAGCACAAACTGGAATATGTTCCGTGATTATTTCAGTGGCATTGAGGAGTACACCACATCTGTCACTGGCTTCGCATTGATGACGTCGTCCCCACAGTAACTGTATGTACATACTCCAACCAGAAGCCATGGATTACAGGCAACATTGGCACTGAGCTAAAGGGAAGAGCCAAAAGCTTTCAAGGAGCAGGACTCTAACCCGGAAGCTTATAAGAAATCCCAATATGCCCTCCGACGAACCATCAAACAGTCAAAGCGTTAACTTCTTGGATATAGGGGGAGCTATTTTAATTTTTGGATGAAAAACGTTCCCGTTTTAAACAAGATATTTTGTCCCGAAAAGATGCTCGACTATGCATATAATTGACAGCTTTGGAAAGAAAACACTCAGACTTTTCCTAAACTGCAAAGATATTGTCTGTGAGTGCCACAGAACTGATGTTACAGAAAAAACCCAGATAAAAATCCAATCAGGAAGTGCCGCATTTTTTTAAACTGCCTCATGCCAATGACTCCTTACATGGCTGTGAAGGAGCTAGGAGTTAGCTTACGTTTTCCACAGTTTCCCCAAGGTGTCTGCAGCATTGTGACGTATTTGTAGGCATATCATTGGAAGATTGACCATAAGAGACTACATCTACCAGGTGGTCGCTTGGTGTCCTCCGTCGCAATTATTGCGTAATCTCCAGCTGCAGTATTTTTCCGTTTGCTTCTGATGAGAAGCCAACTGCCACCACTGATAGACTATCGAATAGATATGTGAAAAACACCTTGAGGATTGATTCTAAACAATGTTTGCCATGTTTCTGTCGATATTATGGAGCTACTTTGGAAAAAAGTTTGGCGTTGTAAGTGACTGCATTTTCCGGTCTTTTTCTTAGCCAAACGTGATGAACAAAACTGAGCTATTTCGTCTACACAAATAATATTTTGGGAAAAAATGAACATTTGCTATCTAACTAAGAGTCTCGTCATTGAAAACATCCGAAGTTCTTCAAAGGTAAATTATTTTATTTGAATGCTTTTCTTGTTTTTGTGAAAATGTTGCCTGCTGAATGCTAGGCTTAATGCTATGCTAGGCTATCAATACTCTTACACAAATGCTTGTGTAGCTTTGGTTGAAAAGCATATTTTTAAAATATGAGATGACAGTGTTGTTAACAAAAGGCTAAGCTTGTGTTTGAATATATTTATTTCATTTAATTTGCGATTTTCATGAATAGGAAACGTTGCGTTATGGTAATGAGCTTGAGGCTATGATTACGCTCCCGGATACGGGATTGCTCGACGCTAGAGGTTAATACAGGACTAAGATCGAATCGTACTACACCGGCTCCGACACTCATCGGATGTGGCAGAACTTGCAAACTATTACAGACTACAAAGGGAAGCACATCCGTGAGCTGCCAAGTGACACAAGCCTACCAGATGAGCCAAATTACTTCTATGCTCATTTCGAGGCAAGTAACACTGAACCATGCACAAGAGTGTCAGCTGTTCCGGGCGACTGTCTGATCACTTTCTCAACAGTCGATGTGAGTAAGGCCTTTAAACAGATCAACATTCACAGGTCAACAGACAGATTACCAAGACGTGTACTCCGAGCATGCCCTGACCGACTGGCACGTGTCTTCACTGACATTTTCAACCTCTTCCTGTCTGTTTCGGCCTAGTATGGTTCTCAGTCAGAGGCAGGTGTCATTAGTTGTCTCTGATTGAGAATCATACTTAGGTAGCCTGGGTTTCACTGTTTGTTTGTGGGTGATTGTCTATGTTAGTTGCTTGTGTCAGCACAGTTCTCATTATAGCTTCACGGTCGTTATTTGTTTATTGTTTTGTATAGTTTGTATTCAGTGTTCAGTGCTTTCTTTAATTAAAAACTTCATCATGAACACATACCACGCTGCATTTTGGTCCGTTCCTTACGATGATCGTGACCGAATCACCCACCACAACAGGACCAAGCGGCGTGGTGACAGGCAGCAGCAGGAGCAGCGCTAGGAGGACTGGACATGGGAGGACGAGTTGGACGGTAAAGGACCATGGGCACAGCCAGGAGAATATCGCCGTCCCAAAGAAGAGCTGGATGCGGCGATGGCGGAGAGGCGCTGGTATGAGGAGGCAGCACGGCGGCGCGGATGGAAGCCCGAGAGTCAGCCCCAAAAATGTATTGGGGGTGGCACACAGAAAGTGTGGCGAAGCCAGGTAGGAGACCTGCGCCAACTTCCAGTGCTTACCGGAGGGCGAGAGAGACCGGGCAGGCATCGTGTTATGCTGTGGAGCGCATGGTGTCCCAAGTGCGGGGGCATCGAGCCAGGTGCCATGAAGCCGGCTCTACGCATCTGGTCTCCAGTGCATCTCCTTGGGCATGGCACCAGCCTTACGCATGGTGTCCGCGGTTCGCCTGCATAGCCCAGTGCGGGCCATTCCACCTCGCCGTACTGGCAGGGCGACCGGGAGCATTCAACCAGGTAAGGTTGGGCAGGCTCGGTGCTCAAGAGCTCCAGTGCGCCTGCACGGTCCGGTCTATCCAGTACCACCTCCACGCACCAGCCCTCCGGTGGCAGCCCCCCGCAGTAGGCTGTCTCTCCGTCTCATCCCTACAGGTGCTCCCGCCTGTCCAGCGCTGCCGGAGTCTCCCGCCTGTCCGGCGCTGCCAGAGCTTTCGCCCCTCAGTCCAGAGGCGCCAGAGCCCCTCAGTCCAGAGCTGCCGAAGCCTCCCTCCTCCCCGGCCCTGCTGAAGCCTCCCGCCTGTACGGCGCTGCCGGAGTCTCCCGCCTGTCTGGCGCTGCCGGAGCCTCCCGCCTGTCCGGCGCTGCCGGAGTCTCCCGCCTGTCCGGCGCTGCCGGAGTCATCCTTCACCCCGGCGCTGCCGGAATCTCCCGCCTGTCCGGCACTGCCGGAATCTCCCGTCCGTCCTGGCGCTGCTGGAATCTCCTGTCCATTCGGGACCCATTTCTAGGGTCCCCAGTCCGAGGTCGGCGGCGAGGGTTGCCGTGTTTAGGATGCCACGGAGGCGGACAATGAGGCGGAGATAGACTGTGGTGAAGTGGGGTCCACGTCCCGCGCCAGAGCCGCCACCGCGGACAGACGCCCACCCAGACCCTCCCCTATAGGTTCATGTTGTGCGGCCAGAGTCCGCACCTTGGGGGGGGGGGGGGTACTGTCACGTTCTGACCTTTAATTCCTTTGTTTTGTCATTATTTATTATGGTCAGGGCGTGAGTTGGGGTGGGCAGTCTATGTTTGTTTTTCTATGATTTGGGGATTTTTATGTTTCGGCCTAGTATGGTTCTCAATCAAAGGCAGATGTCATTAGTTGTCTCTGATTGAGAATCATACTTAGGTAGCCTGGGTTTCACTGTTTGTTTGTGGGTGATTGTCTATGTTAGTTGCCTCTGTCAGCACAGTTCTCATTATAGCTTCACGGTCGTTATTCATTTATTGTTTTGTATAGTTTGTATTCAGTGTTCAGTGCTTTCTTTATTTAAAAACTTCATCATGAACACATATCACACTGCATTTTGGTCCGTTCCTTACGACGATCGTGACACTCACATCAACACCATTATCCCAGAAGCCCTAAACCCACCCCAATTTGCATACCGCCCCAACAGATCCACAGATGATGCAATCTGTATTGCACTCCACACTACCCTTTCACACCTGCACAAAAGGAACACCTATGTGAGAATGCTATTCATTGACTACAGCTCAGCGGTCAATACCATAGTGCCCTCAAAGTGCCCTCATCACTAAGCTAAGGTCCCTGGGACTAAACACCTCCCTCTGCAACTGGATCCTGGACTTGCTGACGGACCTCCCCCAGGTGGTAAAGGTTGGTAACAACACATCCACCACGCTGATCCTCAACACGGGGGCCCCTCAGGGGTGTGTGCTCAGTCCCCTCCTGTAGTCCCTGTTCATTCATGACTGCACGGCCAGGCATGACTCCAAAGGAGATGATTGTGGACTACAGGAAATGGGGGACCGAGCACGCTCACATTCTCATCGAAGGGGCTGTAGGGGAGTAGGTTGAGAACTTCAAGTTCCTTGGTGTCCACATCACCAACAAAGTACATGGTCCATGCACACCAAGACAGTCATGAAGAGGGCACGAACAAACCAATTCCTCCTCAGGAGACTGAAAAGATTTGGCATGGGTCCTTAGATCCTCAAAAGGTTCTACAGCTGCACCATTGAGAGCTGGTTGCATCACTGCCTGGTATGGCAACTGCTCGGCCTTCGACCGCAAGGCACTACAGAGAGTTGTGCGTATGGCCCAGTACATTACTGGGGCCAAGCTTCTTGCTATCCAGGACCTCTATAACCGGAAGTGTCAGAGAAAGGCACTACAAATTGTCAAAGACTCCAGCCACCCTAGTCATAGAAAGTTATCTCTGCTACCGCACGGCAAGCGGTACCGGGGTGCCAAGTCTAGGTCCAAGAGGCTTCTAAACAGCTTCTACCCCCAAGCCATAAGACTCCTGAACATTTAATCAAATGGCTGCCCAGACTATTTGCTTAGCCCCCCTTCTTTTACGCTGCTGCTACTCTCTGTTATTATCTATGCATAGTCACTTTAATAACTCTATTTACATATTACCTCAATTACCTAAACTAACCGGTGCCCCTGCACACTGACTCTGTACCGGTACCCGCTGTTTATAGCCTCGCTATTGTTATTTTACTGCTGCTCTTTAAAGTAATTACTTGTAATTATTTTTGTGTTTTTTTTGTACTGCATTGTTGGTTAAGTTGGTAAGTAAGCATTTCACTGTATTCAACAAGTACAATTTGGTTTGATTTGGTATGCAACCATTTACTTTCTCACTCCCTTATTAACTCCACGTAATGCCACACTTTTCCAAACTTCAAAAACACACACCTCACCTTCCATGACAATACATTCACACATACCCACATACTGTGCCTTCTGTCTTCTGTTTGCTGTGTTTTTATCTCCACCATGTTGATTGAGTACTTTTGTGTTCCAATTAGTTATATTTGAAAATGTATCATTTAGCTAGTTATTCTTTCTTCTAATGTCGTCTTATCCATTCATAAAATACTAGAAATGGAAAATGGAATACTAATTATTTTACAACATTCCCTATCTTGAAAGGTACAGTGTAAAAAGGTACTTTATTTATTTAACAGTTTTATTTAATTGTTTTTCTCTCTATTCTTTTCATTATTACAATCCCTACTATGGCTGGTATTGGGTGTTACATTATTTGACTCTATGAGAACTTTGTAATTTTTAGAATAGCCATGAGGTAGTCTTTCTGTCTCGGAACATTTGGTTGTCAATATACAGTTTATCAACTACGAGAGCTACACACTTCCCTTTTAATCTATTCTCCTTGAAGATTGGATACAGAACTTTGCTCCGTTCTGAAATCTCCCTCGGGAACTGATCATTCATGCCTATTTTTGTGCCAGCGAGTCTTTTACCCAGGTTTTTAACCATTACTTTATCCTTACAGAAAACAAATTTGGCAATGATTGGACGCTAATATCTCTGTCCTCTGTCCGAAAACGTTGTACAC